>NW_008586217.1:39614-64052 GCF_000691845.1 Merops nubicus | reverse complement strand
TAGGGAACTGCAGCAAAGTCTTTTAGCCAATTATTTCACCTGGGGAACATCTCATTAGCAAGTAGCCAACTCCCAACTGCTGCACAACGACAGCAACAGCTTCAGGAAGTACAACGCTACTGATCACAACTGCAAAAACATCTTTTTCATTCTTTTGTGAACAGTGGTAATTCTGATTTAAGTCAAAGCCTACATCATAGTTAAACAAAGTTAAGATGAACTGAAAATTAAAGAAAAATAATGAAGCACTATGATACAGCAGTGATACTTTTTAAAAAAGAGAGATAAAAAGAAAGGACAAGAGGGACTTCAGAGGTTTATAAAACAGAGTTAACTTTGCATTTTCAAAATAGGTTGTACCAAATTATTAAATACTTAAATTTGAGAGTTCCTAGAAGGGTCAGTGCAAATGTTAACAACTAGTCACAGAAAATTAATTCTAATTTTTTTTCCTTTGATAGGTTAGCTTTTCTTTACTGTAAAGGGAACTATAAAATTGACAGAACTTCTGATAACTTCTCCATGGTTCAGCTGTAAAATTGGTCAGACGGGACCATGTACGGATTTAACTTTAGTCAGTATTTTCACTAGGAGCTTGGATAATGAAGAATAAAAAGCCTTACAAAGCATTAAGAACAGTATCAGTTTGGAGGAGTTACAAACAATCTGGAGGACAATAAAAAAAAAGTCTAATCTGTCTAGACCATTTTGAAATCAGAAATAAAAATCTCCAGATTAGATTCTGTAGCAACAGTTACTGTGCTACAAGGACCAATCACACATCTATCTATTATCTGGAGAACTCCCTGGGCAGAAAGACTGCACAGAAACATCGGTGGACTATCTATTTCTTTTGTTGGTCTGCCGGTGGGTCACAGTATGAGGCTGTTACAAACAAGTTAATTTAATTCTCTGCTTTATGTAACACACAGAAGGTAATTATTGTTTGACACCCCATTAGGGAAAAAAAAAAGTAATGTGCAAAATAACGACAAGCAGACTGTTCAAGACTAGTAAATTCAGCAATATCTACTGCCCTACTAAGCAGCAATCCTTTTTTCTCCCACTATCTAAAACTCTATTTAACAATAGTCAGAAGAAGCTTTCATGTATTGTTAATATAAATTGTTAATACTAGTTCTACAGTAGGCAGGAAGTCCAGTCAGGGTAACCAAACTGAGTTACTGTAACACAAATAAATCCGCTCTTCACCAAGGACAGTGATGAAGTAACCTAAGCAATTTTCACTCATTCCTAAGTGCTGTATCTCATCCTTATTTTTAAAAACAGATTAATGCTTCCATTTAAACTACCTCCCAATGCACTATCCATCTTTAAATATGCCCCATTTAATACACCTCTCTTTCCTGAATATATGAACAGAGAGGAAATGATCAAAGAGAAGCATATTTACTGCCATTACAAATCAACTGCAAGGTTTGTATGCTTTTCAAGTAATCCATTTAATAATCAACATTTCAACTACATTGACAGAATAGAGCTTAATATTAGCTGCAAACTAAATATTAGTATTAAAACCAAATTTTACCAGTACAGTACCTTTGGGTTTTGGTGGCACCGGACCAAGAAATCCAATATTATCGTAAAAATTATGAATAGCACTGGGATTAAAATGTGGTCCTAAAATAAAAGAAAAAGTGCAGCAGTTTTAAAAATAAACTTGTGTTGGAAAGTATATCAGTTTTTTTTGGCAGTAATTCTGAAGCAGTACTGTTTCGTTTATCACCTTTTATATCAAGGTGTCAGTACAGACCCAAGTGAGATATTAGCCATGTCAACAACACACTTGAAGAAATTTATTGCCCAACATACGTGATATGAAGTAAAATAAACAGAACACAACAGAATAAATTCCTTAAATATACTTTTTTTTCCTGCCACTCTTAAACATTTACTGCATTTTATTAGTAAATTTTACCTGAGACATTTTCTAAATTGTAACTATATTGAAAGAGAGGTGCTATCTACTAGGCAGTGTATTCTATACGGTAAGATTTAATACTGAAACTCCTAACTCAAATTTACTTTAACAAATAGATATAAAATCACATGGAATTTGAGTATTCTATATAAGGTCAAGTTTTTAGTGCAGCATTACATTCAGTACACCTGTCTACTTTCTCCTTATCTGCAGGTACATGGTCTGAAGGAGAGGTTCCACAGCTCATGACAGAACTGATCTAAAAGCTCACTGCTGCTCAAAGTGGGAAGCATTAGTCCCTTCCCTCTCACTATCCCAGTTCTCCCTCCCTGTGCCTCTCCCTCATATCCACTGCAGGAAGTTTTTCCAGGAATGCAACATCTTTTCTTGCCTCAGGAAAATCAGCTCTGCAAAGGGTCCAAAAAGCTAACACAGAGCCAGAGCACAGTAAGCAGCAAGAGAGAGGGATCTCTTGTTGGCAGCTCTTGAATCAGCTCAGCTGTCTCATAATTTCACCCTCTTGACCAAAGGCTGTGTCCTTGCAGACAAGGGAAGTGGAAGGAGGAGAGCACACTGCAAGTTACAACTGTACTTTGTATTTCCTAACTGAAGAGGCTGAATACGTGACAGAAGATGTGGACGATGAGAGAGATGGGCTCATGCACAGCTGTATCATTTAGAAAACTGCTGCCTGTTTTCTGATACTGAAATAGCCAGATTTCTCCCCCTGCCTCCGTGTTTATTAAATGGCACCATCAGTTTCTCTCTTCTGAGCCAAGTATGAGATGAAAATGACTGGGATTAGGAAAATTGTAAAGCCAACTAAAGCAACAGGCTTAGAAGACAATTATTTCCATGGTTTCCCTCAAACTAATGTGATGATTTTGCAAACAGTGTGTATACCCAGCATTTGTAATACAGGCACATTCAACACATGCAGAGAAAGAAGGGGAAAAAAAAAAAAAAATCAACCTTTACAGTTGCTAATATACTAAGACATACTGTACCTCTTGCTTGAAAAAGATCAATCTCTTTGGTTAGGCAATCTATGTCTATCTGCAGCTGTCTGTTACAACTTCTTAACTGCTGCATTTCTTCCAGCTGAAAAAATAAATCTGCCTGTTAGACTAAATTTTCCCATTTTATTACCAGTTATCATTCATGCATTGATAGACAGCATTTAGTGATTTCAGAACTGAAGATAAAAGAATCTTCCCTTATAATTATCTTTCTATTAATCCAAGCATAGTCTTAGAAAAAGCTTTCAGACCCACTGAATTTTTCTCTGTCATCAGACTTCAGAGCTGACTGAACAACTCCAGACTGTAGACAGGACACAGCCAATAGTCCACCAGATCAATGGCTGATCTTCTGGCACTGAAAACTGGTGCATTTATTTATGTGAGATTGGTATATACATGAAGATCGAAAAATACTTTGTGTGTATAGCAGCATTAGCATTAAGCTGTAGTCTGAAACTCTGCTGATCACATCTTTAATAACACCTGAATCAACTACCAGGTCAAACCTTTTGTGACTGCCTTTAAAAGCAACACTTCACACAGCAATTGGTGAGCTGAAAGGCTGTAGTTAAATAACGTGTATCTAGTTTTTACTCTAAAATACACTGTTTACCAGTTTGATTTGAGCTATATTGCCCGTCACTAGTATATAGTCAATATATGAGCAACTGTTCCTTGAACCCACTGTGACAGACCACGTTTGTGGATTAGGTTTATAGCCTACAGATGTTTCAACTTACTGATGGAATTTGGGAAACGGAATTCGATCTTTTCAGGCGCCTTCGTGTTAGATTATTCTCCATTTCATTGACCTCTGATTTTAGTTTATCCAACTTTTTCTTTTGAATCTCAAGTTCTCGTTGAAGTCGCTCCATCCTGGCCTTCTGGTGTACCAGTAAAGCTGCAATACATAAAGTCCCATTTTATCTAATTTATTATCCTTCACATGGCAACAACAGATAAAGATGAAAGTTAATATTCTTCTGGGAAAATACAGACAGAAATACTGCTATGGATTGCTTTTCCATTCTCCGCACAAGAAAATCTCTGCCATAAGACAGAAAGTGTTGTATTTTTGTGATCAGCACAAATCAATTACAGACAAAAAGCAAATACAATGAGAAAGTCACACAATGGAACAGATGACCATACAAAATTTAGCTGTAAATGGTAAAAATCTTTTTCCAGAACTCAAGAAATCTGCAAGAATGACTAAACCAATAACAAATGTTTTCTTGCATAATATTCAGGCCAACCACTGTAAAGCAGGTAGTATGAAGAGGATTTCAGAGAGATGGCTGCAATACAGAGCACTATATATGCTAGACAAGCATCAAGATTTTTATTGCTATTTGGATTGGAACATAATCCAGTGTTCTTGTCACAGCAGGAGACACTAAATGAAGCTAAACCAGAAAGTACTACAAGCAATACCACTGGCAAACAGTTATATTTATCACAGAGGCTGGATTGTATGCCATTTTATCCCTATATTGCAGAACCATTAGCTCAGCTTCTAATTTCTAACGCTGCTTACTGTTGGTAAAGAAAATGGCATGAAGAGTCCCAATTTAGAAATGATGAAGTTAGCATTTAAAGCACAGCTTTTTAAAGCTATAAAGAACCTAAGTAGCAGAAGATGATATCAAATGAATACAATTTAAGGAGTTTATTTCATTTAAGGTAGGTATACTATTAAATAACATGACGTCAGCAGATAACACTGCTCAAAACAATCACCTTCTATAAAAAAGGATTTAATTAAATAAACCAAACAATCATTTCCACTTCTGAACAGCCATTCATCTATCCATTAAATTACTGATTCATACAAACTCAGACCAGTTTCATAGACGAATGATACCTTTACGGCACTGTGGAAATCAAAAAAAAGTAGCAAGAACAAGGTATTTTAAAAATATTTTAATTCACCGCACAAAGAGTTTAAGCAAAACTCTGGTTGGAATGTGATGTTTAATTCATCGCTATTTCTTCAGGTACCAAAAAGCTTAGAAGCACTCACATTTGATTGGTTAAGTCTCCTAAATAGCAGCAGAGGGAAAAACAGCACATCAGAAAGATGCAACTTTCCACATCTTTGGCAAGCAGAGCTACTCTCTGCTGCAAATCCTGCCTGTTTGTTCATTCACACATATTTTGTCTTCCAGAGGTTCTTCAAAGGAGGAACCATGCCAAACTATTTTTGTACAGTGCTACAGAACTGCAAGGCCATACTGATATTCAGCCTAAGGCTTTTGAATCACATGTCTTCAAACAATACTGAAATGAGAAAGCTGCTTGAGCTTCTGCTTGGTTTTGCTCAATTTAGAGATGCTTGCATAAATAGGCGCCTTTATTTGGGGTAGCCACTAGTCACAATATAGTTAAAGTTGCAGCTGTGCTTATATGCAATATAAAGATGTAGTAACTGAAATCCCAAGACAAAGATTTTTGTTGAAGACTTGGAATCATCAGGTAAGTAGTCTCAAAAGACAGTCTCTGTTCTTGGAATGCCTTTCAGAAACAGCTGAAGGAACTTTTTCCTATTTATGACCTCCAGGAGTTACTAATGTAGCTGCAACTATGAAGGAAGGAAATTGAAAACTACTTTGCTTCTACTCTTGCAGGGAGAGTACAATCCCATTTTCCTTCTACAGTTTATACCCACTTTTAAATAGTCTCCTCTATTTTCATTGTCTTGGTATTGCTGATGAGGAAACTCCTCGAAGCCTAAGTTACTGGGACATGATCTGCAGCAACACAGCTGTGCTTTACCAACCAGATTCTGAACTCTTCACACCTGTCAAACTAAGGACGCAGGCTGCTGTTGAGTAGCCAGGATGCTGGACATGGTAACCAAGGAAGAGTGCCAGCAGAGCATCTCCAGGATGCATTGCATGGCCTCCGATTAAGACTGTGAGCAAGACCGCATCTCTGGAGGACTTTTCTGCCCCTTTGCTCCTTTATTTTTTTTAAGCTACTCTTGTAAAGGGAAAAAAAAATCTCACAACTTCTTATTTCAATATTCTCCCACTTCTGTGCTTTAGAAATTCAGCTGTCATTACAGAACCACGCAGGGCGCGGGAGGCACTGACAGATGCCCACAGCACCACCACGTGCACTTTGCTTCCGCACACTTGCCAGACACCATCCGGTTTATTCTCTTGGCAGCGTTGTCACTACTCTACCATTTTACAATTTCAAATCCCAACAGACTTTAAACACGCTCATTACAAAGCTAACACTATGTTTAAAGAAGAAGAAGAAATCACTTGGTATTGCTATGCTAAACTTCTACTAACAACTTGGATAAGGGACTGGCAAGACACTGGTTTAAGTGATGGCTTTCAGATAGAATTTGGTAATTTTGCTTAAATACCTGTTTGGCAGCTGTAAGAAAAAAAAGGAGTGGAGAAGACAAAATCTCCCCATGTCCCACTGCAGTATTTATTAATGGAAAACGTCAATTTAAGCATTCAGCTCCCTCTAGTGTTGATCAGAGCAACTGAAAACGTTAAGAAAAAACTTCAGTGCATTTTAATCTAATGCAGTCCAGCAAGTAGATGCAGTCTACACTGTTAACAAGGAGACATTTAATGGTCTGTTTGATAATCCTGTGCTTCTTGCAGGAAGGCAATTCCTCCTGTGCAGGCAGCATAGGCAGACCCAAGTTTAGACTAACCTGTAGAATGAGCCAGGGAGCCTCAGGCTTGAACCTGTTTATTCAGGCATCCTTAAAAAGAAGCTATTTACTGTAATCATCCTAGCAGAAGTAGTACAAAGACTGCCTCCTTGACTCATCATTACTGCACTGCAATCAGAATAGATTCCACATTCAATTTCTTAATTATGTGCAGAGTACTATACACGTTCAATATTTTCAAACTCCTGCATGTTTACATCCAGCAGACTGGCAAGAGTATACTTCAATGACCTAGCAGATGCCACTGTTTCCTTTGACATTCAAAATACACATTTTCCACAAAAAAGGCTGCAAATTATAATCACAGGGGGCAGGAAAGTCTGGAGGACAAAAGTTCACTTTACCTTTCCTAGTGACCTACCCAAACAGGTACCAAATATACTTGTAAGCTTGAAAGTGTATGTGTAATTGTTTCCTCAAGGCCTCTGGGAATTTGAATTTTAAACAGTTACTGCTTTGGGGTCTCTTTTGTTACTATAAGTGTTTCTAAGAAAAAAGCCAATCTAGGAACACAATGATTATTCCCTATTCTATAGAGCTATCAATTTCTAAAATTTCTTAGTTTGCCAAATATGAAGAAATATTTGGGAATTCTGACAATGCAACTACTCTATGGAAATAGGTTTGTGAAATTCTCAGGACAATTATGTTCGTGCACATTTAAAAAAATCTGTACTTGAGATTCAGTCATTTTATATGCAATTTCAACAGTTCACAGGGTTTTGTTTGTTTCCAATACTATTTCTATTAATTTTTATTAAAAAGAGTATCATTAAAGAGCAAGGTGTGATTTACAGAGCCAAATATAAATCACAATACAAATTACATGATGCATTGGGCTTAAAGCTCCTCGGTGCATGGGGTACAGCTACATCTCTTTTTAAAAAAACAAACAAAACACAACAACAAGCAAACAAAAAAAATCAACCCACAACAAAACATCTACAAGGGCTGGTTAGGACTTTAAGAAATTTGTTTCCTGCAACTTTATTTCTCTTTGAAAATTTAAAAAAGCTCCAAAGTAAAAACTGTGCAAAATATCAAGTTACTAAACTAGTTCATTAATTAACATATTTACACTAAAACAACAGTGGTAAGAATTGCTAAATGCATATCCACACCCACACCTACAGCTGGCACGAATGATGGTAATTACGCAGAAGACCCCCCTCCTCAAGTTAAAGAAAATAATACGAAAGTCAGTCAAAAGCCAGGTAGTATTGAACTAAGGGACTTAAGCTCCCTCCTACAAAAACATCAAGATTTTTTTACACAGTTATGTAATCTCTTGGTAAGATGCCTGTCCATTATACAGATGGAAATCTATACACAGAATGAGCAACTAGTAGACAATTGTTTAGCCTCATTAAAACATTTCTGAGTGTGAATTTTCAGTTTCTAACACGACGTCACAATCTTTCATCCACAAGACACTTCAGTATATACTATATATTGAAATCTCAGGTAATTGCTTCATATTAATAAAAGTAATTACATTATAAATGGAAACCTCTGTTAAGTAATGGGAACTGATACTCCTGCATTTTTATGCATGCTCTTTTGGCTGCCCTTTTGGGCACGCATCTAGCATTACTCTTCTTACAGCACTATTCATCCATATTGCCTTCAGTACCCACTGAGTGCTCTCACCATTTAGTCCACAGTATCTCAAACTGGAGTCCCAGAAAACGAGAAACCTCAATTAGCAACCACTTATGAGAAGTCTAGGGACAGTGAGTTTCGCAGTACCACAAAGTCAGTGGCAAAGATATCACCTAGCACTCCAGGGTAAATACACTCATTTTATCCAAGCAGTAGCCAACACTTTTTCATCTCACAGAACCTCCAGTTCTAGCAGCAAACAAGACAGAGATCCGTGGCAGTGTTCTACGACCCACTGCAGCTTACTTGGGAGTCAAAAACACGATGTCTAACCATGAGAAGAGACTGGAGTACCTACACACACCATAACTGAAGTAACGCTTCTCAGGTGGCAGGCAGCAGCACTTGCAGATAGATCCAACACATCTATTCTCCTGAATTTGACCATGCATACAAATGCATTTCATTGGAACAGAGGAAAGGAAATCTCCTCTGACACCAAAACAACTTCACCTTCCACATTGCTCTACCCTGAGCCAGCCTCAGTTCTCCCTGCCAAGATAAGGAGCATTCTAGGCAGAAATGGAAAAAGCTGATGAAAATACATTTTTCTCTCATCATGGCCAGAGAAACTGCTCATCTGTTCTGGCCAAAATTAAAATGAGACAAGCACCTAGCATGGAAGGTTTTTCCTATGGTCTGGCTAAGTTATAAGCAGCTTAGAACATGGCCTCAAAACAGAAAGCATCAAGTTCCTCTGAAAAGGGATTTGAGTTGTCTCTTTTTTCCTTAGTGACATACTAAGTAAAAGATTCAAGTTTAAAAGCAACAATTAGGACTTTCAGATATCAAGATAATACAAGTAAGTCTATCACACTTCTCAACTTTCCAAAGATTAACAAAAACTTTGAAAATACTGCACTTGTTGCAGTGAAAGCGGAGCAACATATGCCAAAAAATCCCAAACATTTCTGAATGTAAAGAACTTCAAAAGCATGGTAGTATTTTGTATGAACTAATGAAGAACACAGAAGGATGGCACTTCCCTAAGGTCCCTAAAGGTGCACAAGCCCACATCATGCATCTATCTACACTTCACCTAAAAAAAAGCACTTATGTCTTGGCCTCAGGACCCACAGGGCTCCACAGCAGGTATGAGCCAGTGAACGCTTTTGAACTCTATGCTGCACAGCAGAAACAGGTGTCACAAGCTTGCCTGAGCTTGACAGACTAGATGCTGACACCCATAGCCTGTAGAGAACATGCAGGAAGTCAGATTAGGGTACCCGTCACTAACAGAGGTACAAGAGATGAAGAGCTAGATCTGGTAGAAGTCAGCCCTACCAGAAAGGTAGAACAGGAGAAAGGGACAGCCTTCCACGACAAATAGCTAAAATGCAGAATGTTTAGGAAGCAAGTTCATGTTCCCAAGGACAAAATTTTGACTGCTTAATTTCTGCATATCTAAAGCCTTCTAGGACTGCAACAGACAGCCAAGTCTCCCTTCAGAGTGAGGAAAGGGAATACCACTTCTGGAGGGCGATTCGTTTTGCTCATCTAGATATGAACAATTTTCAGAAGCTAGCTCTTCATTGACTGCAGAAGAAAAGCTAGGATGATCAATTTTTGGGTTTGACATCAAGAAGTAGAGCACAAACTACTCATCAGTTTCTGATTTGCTTCATTACTATAGTACTCCAGATGCAGACCAGGCTTCCAGTGTCCTAATCACTGACCTACACAAACCAAAACGGCTAAGTTAATCTGAAGAATGTTTAGTGGTTGTGGAACAAGCCAGTTTTTTAATGATGAGTTGTCTGCTAAGTCTAAAGAGGACCAACGAGGTCTAAGAAAAATTATTTTGACAACACTGCTTAACTATCCTAAGATAGTTAAGATAATTCAACACTTTTATACAAAAAAGTCCACATGAGGTTTAAGAAAACATGAAGTTGGTAATAAAAACATGCAAAAACATGAAAGCAGATGATTAACATGTTGGGTTGCCATATCAGATATTTAGAGTTTTATATCAGATATTTAGGGTTTTACCCTCCCATTACCAATGATGCTTTAAAATAGCTTGCTTTGGTGTGGTGCTCCTCCCCACTATTTATAACACAAGTAAGTGTCAAGATTTTAAGCATTTTATTGCCAGGCACACATTGGGAAACATGGAGACCAACACCCCATCACACTAATTGAAGTCTGCTCTTCTTGCTTCTTAAATAACACTTGCAAAAAGAAAAAAAACAGGAACATTATCCAACGGAAACAGTATCTCAACAGATTAAAAAAATCTACCAGTAGACTTGTAACTCTAAATTGTGAGGACAAATAGAACAAGTTTAGATGTTTCTTTCAGAAGAACATAAAAATGAAGTCACTATGACTCCATCAAACAGGTAATGTATCTACTTAAGACAAACAGAAGAATTATCTCCAAGTATTCTGTTACATGTTTTCAACATAAAAAGAAATCTATGATTTGCTTATACAGCTTTTTTATTTATTTAGTAAACATCATGAATGCTGAAGCTGAAGATACTGTAATAACATCACAAAGGTTATCAACCATTTCCTGTTCTGTAATCTACATACTGACTTGACAACCTGGTTGAAATCTCTACTATTTATATTAAGAATATTACCTTGCGTGTAGGCAGCATCATCAGATCCCATACTCAATTTCCGTGCATCACTGATCCTATCCACATGTGCTAAAACAGGGTCAGTAAGATGCTGGATACCCTCTGGTTCAACATAGTGATCAGGAAGGTTTAGAAGGTTTGTAGGTTCAAAGGTTGGGGACACTACCCCCGGGGAAACTGCAGGGGGCTTATTTGGAGAAACTGTAATTTTAAAAGTATATTTTGTGTTAGGCTGCGTAACCACCACTCGAGGAGAGGTTGCAGTGGTGCTGTTGCCCACTGCTCGACTCTTGGGTGGATGGTGATGAATAAATGCAGGACCCATGCTTACTTGACCAGACATATTCCTAGAAGTGGCAGATACTCCAGGATTTGTCGATATGAAAAGCGTGGGCTGGTTCCGCACAACTTGATCATCTCCTGCTGTGGCATTTGCTGAAATGTAGACCTTGGGCTGACTGCGTGTGATCACCTCATCAGTATTTGGAGGACTGGCTGATATGTAAACAGTGGGCTGACTTCTACTCAATGTCTGGCTGTTGAGGGAAGAGGGAGTAGTGGAGGTGCGAGGGCCAGATGAACGCAACTTAGAAGAACTGTTTCTTTGTGGTGGTTCAAGTTTGATTTCGATTTGGTTTTTGCGAGGTCCTGTGGATATATTCTGAATGTTGTATTGGCTATGAGCAGAGGATTGTGAGCTACCCGATGAGTGAATCATAGGTGCTTGAGGAGTCGTAGGAGAACTGATAGGCATGTAGACATGAGACGTCTGGTGGCCTTGCTGATTGGGCTGTGTCGAGTGCTGCGATGAGGTATGTGGCGTAGTACTGGAAGTGGGAAGAGTAGTCCAGGGGCTCGGCTGCGAAGGCTGGTAGACTTGCTGAGGGTGCATGGGATTAAACTGAGATGCCCAGCCTGGCTGCTGCTGTGTCTGTCGAGCAGTACTGCTAGGAGCTGTAATGTAAGGCCTAATATAGATAGAATTTCCCTGTGGACTGTTAAGTACAGGAGGAGGTACACCATGTATGTGCAAAGACGTAGGGGTATTGCGACCAGGCTGAATATTTGGGGCTAAAGTTACCATAATGGGGTTGAATCTGGGTGTTTGTTGAGACAAGTTAGATACTCCCTTGCCACCTAGGTGAAATCCAAGATGTTGCCCTGGATTAGAAGTACTAACTGCATTAGCCATCCCAAAGACGTTAAATCCTTGTGGAACCTGCGCAGGTGCTGCTGAAACAGTTCATTGTTGGACTGACTGGTTTGAAGGTGTCCATCACTAACGCTGTGCGCTAGAGTCCTACTTCCATTCATTCTACTTCCTTCTCTTCCATGGTGATACACGTTCTGTGACTGCAAATCCAAATTGAGAGATGTCATGTGATTTCGTAGTCCAGGGATCCCAGAATCATCCGAAAAACTTAAGTCTCCTTCACCGTAGAGATACTTTGTGCTCTCCTGAGAGAGAACTGCACAACAGGCATCCAAATTATTGTTATTCTATAAAAGACAGAGGAAAGTTTGACGTTACTGATAAAATACTGTCACAGATACATATGCATCGGATCACCACGGAGAAATTAACAACGCAGCATCAGACAGGAAGCTTTAGGTGGCTGGCTAGCACAGCTGCCACACATGCACAGGGGGCTTGCATGTGAACCTTACTATTTTGAGAACAGCGACTCAGTCACTGGCACCAAGCGTGGTGCTCTGCGCTGCTGCTGAGGCAGTGACAGGGAGATCCTGGACCCTGACCAGCTAACACCATATAGTATGATACATACTGGAAGATTATTTTTGCTATTCCTTCTCCATTTCAGAATGATCTTCAGCAATGACTATGTCTCTGGCTTGAGGGGGTAAGTGACAGAAGGAATGGATTTATGGCAGTTGCATACTACTAGTTAATGACTTGAAAACAAAAATCAAAATACGTGTTTATTTTAAATTTTTTTCCCAAACACTTCAATACCAGTTATGGATTACTTCCTGCCGAAAACAAACTGAATCTTATACGTTGAATAAGCATATTGACCCAAGGAGTTCTACATGACTTTGGAAGAAAAAGTAAAAATTCAGTTATATAAATACAGCAAGATTATTCTTTTGCAAGATGAAATGAATGGAAAACCCAAGGGACAGTTGTATTCTCATTTTAAAACACTACTTGGAAAGCTTTTAAATACTTACATTTGCACAAAGTTACTTTAAAAAAAAAAATTGTAACAGGGTGACTTAGAACAAAATCCACAACCTAGATGATTTAAGAACATTTTAGAAATGAACTGCTAACCCCTTTTCTCTTTTCCTCATGGTTAGTAACATTGTACTCAGATCCCCCCCATTTAGTTTCCTACATAAGGATTTTTAGAAAGAGTGAACGTATCAGTGGCATAACTTCTTAGTACTGCACTCCATCCAGATCACTCTTCTTAGAGAATTGCATCCAGCCCATCCCCCCAGCCCCCAAGAAATAAAGGTTAATGTTTTCAGCCAGAAGAGCACCTGTCAAGGCCAGATGTTATTAAAACTAAATAGGTGTCAAGTTCATCCAGCACACAAACATTTCCTAGAAGGAATGCATACAAACAAGGAAAAAAACTGCATGTGCCAAGTAGTAACATTATCAGTTAGTTAAAGAGTAACACAAGCAAGATAAATTGATCCATGCTACATGCTTTCTATCAAGTTATTTTTGTTAAACAAGCAGACAGTAGTTCTCATCCTTCAACCAGGATGAGAGGTCACAGAGAGTGTTGTGCAGACACAGCAAGACTGTCTCTACCTTACAGATTTAAAAGAAAATAAGGGACACAACAGAAGTGGGAGAGGGATGTCAGGGCTAAACTCCATCCACAAAACCAAAATAATGTGTTCATACAGGCCAGATACACTTCTGAATTCTTTAAAAAAAAAAAAAAAATCCCACCAAAAAAAAAAAAGCCATGAAATCTTTTAAAATGAAAGGATTCCCTAAAGGCTAACTAGCCAATTGAATATAACAATTGTTGCATAAAAGTCTTGAGAGATATGAAAATGGGTCAAATTAGTGGTATGGGTATCAGCAATTTGGAATAAACACCAGAGGACAAAGTAATCAAATGAAGTTAGTAAAGAAAGGAATCTCACACAGACAGAACAGTGGATAAGGACAGTAAAAACAATAGCCTTGTATTTGTTGCAAAGGAGAAAAGGAGAGCCAGAAAAAGGGAACAAGATAGGATGCCACAAAAACAAGCCAGAAAAATCTTAAAGGCAGGTTTTGCATGAACTTAAGTGAATTAAAATTATTAACAGAAAGGCCAAAAATACCAAACCCAAAAGGAACAGGCCAAGCTTGCCCTTACATTCAGCTTGAATGCATTTCTTTGGACAATTTTTTTTTTCCTTTTTTTTTTTTAGGACTGCATCCAATCAATTCCAAAATTTCAGTGACGTCAATGAGCAAATTGGAGAACTCAAAGGGGAAACGGGGGCACATGGAACCTCTGGCATCTTCTGGCTGGCAGAAGCAGAGTTTCAACCGCTTCTAGTTCTTTATAGATCAGAGAACCGGTTGATGGCAGAACTGAGAATATTCCAGCAAAAGAATACCCCTCATCTTAGCTCTGCCCATGTCCCAATTTGAGTTTAAAATGTTGGCACCCTGAAAGAGAAAGAAAAAAAAAGAACGAATAAGAATGTTGGAGGGAAACAAGGAAGCAAGGAGAGGACGCAGACTTGAGGAGCAGGTAGTTACAGAATGCTCCAGACACAAAAAAAGAATGAAAGGAGACAAGGTCCACAGGCTGAGAATGCTGCAGAGACTCCTTTAAATGGGAAGGGGAAGAGCTGAATGAAGGTGGCTTGTTGTGAAGACTGGAGGGATGGCAAAACTTTTTAGGAACATCCAGTGCTGTCAGCCCAAGAAAGCAGTAAGTTTTTTGATCCCTAGTTGACACAGGTTTAGATTTCATTCTATTAGACTTCTGGTGGTCCTCTGTTTTTAGTAGACCAGTTACTGTTTGGATATTTCAACAGTGGGCTAGTCACCTCAAGACATTTGCATACTCCATTTAGCTTTAAGTTTTCAATTGTAAGACATTTAATGCTATAACCTTCCCTTTAAAAAAAAAAAAAAAGCTGAAAGTGTTTGGTAAAAAAACCCCAAAGAACAGGACTAAATTATCTCTATAGTTTTCCTGCAGAATTCACAGTGATCTGAATAAAGTTTTCTTGCTGTAAAAGCCTCCTGTTAACACCAATTTAAATTGTTTTAACTGCTTCAACTCTTTCAGGTTCTTAGCTGGGATATCCTAGACTTCCTGATTTAAAAACATGTTCACAGTGAGACATGATGCTGGCACATCAGGTATTGTGGGGCAAGGCAGATGCACCATTTCTTATACCCGATAACGTCTCCAAGAACTTATCTCCGGCCTAAGCCACAGCTACTGCATTTATGTAAACACCATCCACTATGCTCAACTACAAGGCACAACTCTGGATTCAGACACTGTTCCAGCACTGTCAAACACATGCAAAGATACTCTCAAATGCTGCTCTTCAATCTTTGCCACCAGTCCAAGTAGAAAATTTGTGGGTTTAGAGAGGTCATGTTAGGCTTCTTTTTTAATAAGAACTACCAACCAATCCCCCAAACAAAACCTCCCTCCACTATCTCAGAGAAGTAGCATACCTAGAAGCTGATTCAGTGAAACCAGAGCTCAAGAAATTTAAAAAAACACCAACACAACAGGATTTTGTTGATAAGTCTTAGAAGCTCCCAGTAAAGAACAAAAAGGGTACCTTTCTAGCATAAACCTCATGAGCCCTGAGCAGAATTCTACCCTCTTGCAAATCAGAAACAATTCTCTCAAAGGATGGCACTTTTCCACAGCTTTTTACTCTAGTAATGGAAAGTCATGATAAAGTTTTGAATATATGAACATTAAATTGTATGCATGTGTAACTAGATATACACATGCAAGTACACACATTTTATAAATAAAAATACATATAAAACAAGACAAAAAATTATGCTATAAAGAATGTTGAATCATAACCACAGATGACCTAGCCATAGTCTAGCGACAGAAATCTTCTGGGCACTCATGACCCATCTTTCTTCCAGTCAAGCTGTGTATACTAATGATCAGTATGAATATTAAGACAGTCCTCTTACTATCCAGAGTACTCAAGTTTGAATACCTTAGATAATGAAAAAAATCCAATCAGTATGGATGTTTTGGATCACGGGAAAATGCAAAGCAAATGTGTTTAAGCAACATAGTTAAGGAAGTCAGCATTTGACAACTCTAGGCATCAAGTGTCCCTGTGTCACATTTTGGATGGGCATATTCATTTATCTGCTGAAGTAACCAACATGATGTTATAGAGCAGAAATTAATATAAAATATAGTCACATAAGTATTCTGACAGCGGTAGTATAGAAAACAGATAGCTGGAGGTAGAAGCTGCCGACAGGGCAGTTCGCAGCCTTAGCACTATCTGCAGTATCAGACGGAAACGCTTTGTTACTTCCAAGCCCAAGAGAAATCCATACATTAGCAGCATGGATTCCAAAGCTACAAGAAAACAAATAAAGTCCATGTGGCAGCCAAAGCCTTGGGAAGCTCTGGGCAGAAGCACACCAGTGCATCACACCCACCCTGGTTCTAAGATGGTGGATGCCAGGCTACAACCACCTAGTCCTGCCAGATGCAGGCTGAGTCAGAGAGAGAAGAGCTCACGTGTGCCCATACTACACTCCCAGGCTCCCTGCTGCAGAAGGCAGGTAGGGCCACCAACACCAGCTCTGGAGGCCACGGAAGTTTGGACTGGAAAGCAGTGGGGCCAACTGCCAATCATTATGAAGCCTAATTGAGATCAGGTAGCAAAGCTGCTTCTGGACCTATCCAGACACCCAAAGGAGGTGGAAAAAAAACTACAACAAAACCCCCTTCATTCTTGTAACACTAAGGCATCCCTTCTTTTGCCACAGTTAGTTTTGGCTCTTGAGAAGGCATGAGCATAGTGATTGGTGAGATGCTAGTCTCCATGCACACACTCATTTACAGGCTGATTTACCTTCGGCGACTCCTGATTAGACATGGAAAAAGAGGCAAATTTGACACTTAGCTTGCTGTGCAACACAAACACAGAGAAATTGGCTGTGTATATTTGTCTCACTCAAAAAGACAAATAAAAAAAAAATGTCTGCTTTCAGATGCAACATCCATACATAAAACTTAAAAAACCCAACACTTCTTGCTTGTACAGTCATTAACAGAACACTGACCTGTAACATGCATCTGGATACGACACCTTCAGGTACCTCAGGAAACTTCTGTCGCAGGTCATGTAAAACCTGAATATCAATTTGCTGGCTTCCTTGGGCCATTCGTATGTTGCCTGGTCAGGATCGGTATTCAACAGGCAGTTTTAGGCCTTAGTAAAGGGAGTACTCATCTCTTCTGTCCCAGCATTTTCTGGAAGAGGAAGGAAAGTCTTAAGATACTGAAATCAGGCACTTTTGATTTAACAACAACAACCAGCAAACCCAAACCCATAACCCAAACACACAAAACCCTCCTTTCCAATTAAGAAATGTAAGTCTGTATTTATGTCCATGTTTCCCCACATGACATCTCTGGCTAACCAATTGCCCTTTACACACTCAATCTTGAGAACTGCCCTTCTATAGACATGTCCTGATCCAGTTCCTTTTATCTTAATTTTTATACTGACATGATAAAGAATACTTGATTTATTAGGCTATTAAAGTGAACGGGTTTAAGAACAGCATTTTTACTTATTTAAAGCACAAACAAAGAAGTCCACATCAAGAAAAGGAAGGTAGCATTCCTTCAGCTTTTGAGTGTACCTACACTGTTACCTTTACCACCATGCTACTGTAGCTAGAAGTTCAGTGTTTCTAAGTTTCAGGATTTAGTAGCAGTGGTCTTCTTGGTTTTCACCCAACATACTTCAGAAATATTCTGAGATAACAACTAGAAGGAAATAACCCCGTAACAACTCAGGTTCCTTCAACAAATTCTCCTTCTGTTTTGAAGGAAATTATGATGAGGTATGAATAAGCCCATCACAATTACCCAGCCAACTCTTTCTTACAAATTATCTGGCCTGGCCATACGATACCCATAGGCTTTTACCAAGTAGAGTTTCTACCAAGTAAGTTTGGCAGAATGCACCTATGTGTTAAGAAGTGGAATAGTATCTGCTTCATATAAACTAATATTACAAATAAACTAACTATATGGTTTATAAAAAAAAAAGTAGTGAACTCCAATGTTCATTTACCTCTTAAGTTAGCAAACCTTATTCAAACCTCTCTATCAATTTATGCACTTTCTGTACATGCCTTTTTTTTTTTTTCCCCTTTTTACTTGCTCCCTGGATCCCACCACCCTGAACTTCCTCCCAACAATCCCACTGGCACACTCGCTTTGTGAGTCAATATGTTTGTGTTTCTATACTATGCACTAAAAGGTCACTAGTGACAAATTAATTGGGGAGCATTAATTACAATTTTCTAGGGTATTAAAACCACTTGTGATTCAAATGTGTATGTAGTGCAGTGTTACAGCTTCTCTTGAGACTAAGAAGATGGAGAAAAATTTGCAAAGAATTCATAGGAAAGCACAAAGGATATAATTTTCATCAGGAATGACAAGACAGATGTAACACTAGGCCAGGACCACTGAACCACTATATTATATACTAGTCCTGAACTACTCTATTATGACTTTTTCAACTCCTATGTGCTCTCTGAACTGACAGAATTACCAGCCAACTGGTAACTGGCCTAAACCAGAACACCTCCAGTAACAGCTTAACATGATGTGAAAAGCAACACACTAACCAGTTCAACTTTCTGTCAACAACTTAAGAACAGTTCTGAAGACATAAAGGAAAAAAACAAAACAACCCAAAATAAAAGTTACTCTGGAGACTTTCTATATGCACTACAGGTGGGAAAACCCCCAACCTGTTAGCTAATAAAAAAGCGAGTACCAAGAGTCCTAAGAATATTCCAGTATGCAACTACTTATTATTTTAGCCACATAAATTCCATCTTCTCTGATACAATCACAATACATAATTAGAAATACAAGGAAGAATAATTTTGTTATAAAAGTCACGTTTTTGATAAAGTATAGATCATAATCCTACCCGCAGTTTTTAGTGTATGTAACAACACAATATTCTATACTGAAAACAGTACCACAACTTCAAAACATCTTAACACATGACAAGTACCAGCCAAGGCTGTTAGAACTGAAGTTCAGCTTCCCTTCTCTTCATGTGCTGTATGAACAGAGCCAGAACAGGTCAACCCTTCAGAAGCTAGGAAGTCTGGGTCCCTTTAGACCTGTGTGAACAACAAAACTATCTGCAAAAGGGTGACTGGTATAAAGATCTGTGAAAACAGCAGGCAAGGCAGGATTCTGTGAGAGTCCTACACAACTAAAAGTAGGGAGCATATACTTAACAGTAGCAGACACACAGTATGATTACAGTTTAATTAGCTACATACCTGCACTAATCCTGCACAAATTTACTCTGCATATACCAAGAGTGCCATCTCAAAGAGGCAGAGAAATATTGAAGGCAACTGCTACATACGGTGGCCTGCAGCTGCTGCTATCACTACCCAAGATCACTGGATATGCCTAAACAAGTTGTGATCATACCTTAGACTGAAGTTCAGACACACCTAAGAGGCCTCAGAAACTGCAACACTGGATAAGCAGAGGACTGAAACACCGTTTTGAACAACTCAAGCTATACATCTGAAAAACAACTGTGTTCAAAAGCCAACTGAAGCAGCAAATCTGTGCCTATGCAACTGAGAAAAAACAACCCTGACCAGAGAGAAATGCAAGAAAATACTTCATTTGAAACAAAAAGCAGAAATTTATTTTCTATCAGAAAAAGTGTCAGCTTTCACTCTGTTTGCAGAGAAAAGCTACATTAAACGTAACATTAATATGGTTAAAATAAGGGATACGAATTGCAGAAGTTAAAATAACAGTGTGGAACGGTCTTTAAGTTCAATGCCAGAGAGTTCCTTTACCCTCCCACTGCATGTGTACTGGTAAGCACAATGTTCAGTACATGCACAGACTGTCAGAACAGTGCTAAAGGCTGTTCACATTTATTCAGGTTTAAAGCAAGCAATTCATAAAGGTCTGGGAACAAAGAATACTGCAAGAGTCCCTCAAGCCTTGGGGCAAAGGGCTGTTCCAAAGGGAGAGCTGTGGTGCAGGCAGAGTGTACAAGACCCTGCCAGAGCAGCGAGCCGGCCCTTGAGCACAGGGCTGCACACGCTCCCCCGAAAGCTGCTTCGGCAGGCAGGTGCCCTCGGCTGGGAGTCACAGTGACCGGGGAACCTGCTCCCAGCTGCGAAACATGGGTGTCCCCAGAGAGAAACACGACCTGGGCTGGCACTGCTCTGAAACTCTGAAAAGGTCAAGTCTGTGGCAGCAGCAGCACAACTGTAAAAATGAATGAATTCACGTCTCACTAAAAAAAACCCGTTATTTCTTCTCTGGTTTACAAACCCAGGCAAATCTGAGCAGAGACAAAATACTACTGATCTTACACTTTCTTTAAAGCAATGACTAAGAAAAACAACATTCAGTAGAGAAAAAAACCAGCAGCAAATTAAGCCATTAAACTGTTTATCAATGATAACTGTACTGCAATGCTTCTCTAATTAAAATTCGATCTGGCATGATCACAGCAACTCCAGAAAAATCCAGGATTCTATGAACAAGGAAGAAACCGATTTATCTTAGTTCAGTAGAAAATGCCATTTTTTCCACCTCTTATGCCAAGTGGCCCATTAAACTTATTGCTAAATATACAGCTCACCTCCTCCCAATCCTCCTAAGGCTTCTTAATTTTTTTCCAGTTTCTCTAACCTACATCAAAGTAACCCATACCACAATTCACTATATCATTATCAGAGCAGTAAACTCTATACTCTTTATCTCAAATTCCCTGTACAGTGCTAAGAAGTTTTATTTGCTCTTTTAGATCAATGTCCACCTTTTGTCTAATGTATCAGCTAGGCAAAACAGCACCTTCACAGCCCTTAGAGCAAAAACTGCATGGAAAAAGATTCATGCATCTACCTTTTCCATGAAGAACACATAATAGACTGAAAAACATTACTTAAAACATTTTAAAGCAGGAGAACATTACACATTGTCACCTCAGTGCTTCATTTCAAAAAAATACTTTGTATCCAAGCTCATTTTTCAGTGTCTGTAATCTTAATAAAACACACAATGACACCAATTACTATTTATTATTCCAAAACAGCATCAAACACCTTAAAATTCAAAGAAGTGCTGCAGAGAAGCTTTTCCGCATCTTCACGAAGCATAAAATTATTTTATCTGATGTTTGAAAAATACAATTATTCGTTGGTAGCATGCAGTACTTGGGAGACTGCTTGTTTCTATTTTACTGATGTACTTCTAAGTTTCAATAGTTTAGCACCAAGAAGATGCATGCTGTTTGTGCAGGAAGAGCTGGAGTTAATACCTACTCTGTCATTTTACTGAAGTTACAGAGAAATTTTTCTAGACATTCATCGAATGCTTCAACATGGTGGAACATGAATGTATTTACTGCAGTATGGGACAAAAACACAACAGAACCAAAGAATTGTTCCAGTTGGAAGAGACCTTCAAGATCATCAAGTCCAACCGCTGACCCAGCACTGCCAGGCCACCACCAAGCCATGTCCCTAGGTGCGACATCTACACATCTTTTAAACACCTCCAGGGACAGCGATTCACCCACTACCCTGGGCAGCCTGTTCCAGTGCTTGACAACCCTTCTGGGGAAGACACCTTCCCCAATCTCCGATCTACACTTCCCCTTGTGCAACTTGAGGCCATTTCCTCTTGTCCTACTGCTTGCTACATGGGAAAAGAGATTGACCCCCATCGCACTACAACCTCCTTTCAAGTATCTGTAGAGAGCAATAAGGTCTTGTCTCAGCTGCTCCCCCTAAGACCTGTACTTTAGACCCTTCACTGCCCTTCTTAGGGCACAATCCAGCACCTCCATGTCCTTCTTGTAGTGAGGGGCCCAAAGCTGAACCCACTATTCAAGGCGTGGCCTCGCCAGTACCTAGTACAGGGGGATGATCACTTCTGTAGTCCTGCTGGCCACGCTATTTCTAACATAAGCCAGGATGCTGTTGGAAACACTTCCTACAGGACTCACTACATCCATCAAAAAACCCACAATTACAATAGCAACTCATATAGCTTCACTGATAATACAGCATATGAAAAATGCACTCGTATCATCTGAATATTAAGGTCTTACTCCAACCATCACTTAAAAAAACCCTTACCGCAGAGTTCAAAGATATTTAAAGATTATTAATAAACTCAAATAAACCTTCACGAAGTCTGAAGTGGTGGGCCAGGAGGCCTCATGAAGCCTCTCTAGTACAGACAGACTGAAAGTTTCTCTTTCCCCTAATTCTTGACCTTGTAAAGGAACTACAGAAAGGACTCAGCATCCATCTTGCCAGAGGAAAGCTTAAAGGATATTTTATATTCAGAGGTTATTTTGACAGATGCATGCCCAAGGAACAGAAGCGTAGCAATGCTGTCAGCCATGGAACTCAGAATCTGGCTGCAGGATATGCAGAATATTCTTAGAATGTTGTTATATACACCAGTGGAAAAGAAAAGGCACAAATACGAGAGTGAACAGCCCAGGCTGCCAGTAAATAGACTACAGAAGAAAAGGGCACCAACAGGAGGTAAGTGAAACTGTTGGCAGCAACATTTTGGCTTCACCCAGAGACTCAGGCAAAAAATAAAGGCAATACAGCATTACAGAAGGAAACTGAAGAAAATCTAATTCAAGATTAGCAGCAGAAATGAAATCCAGCAATGGTGACTTGGAGAAAGAACTCTTCCTAAAACCATTAAAAGCAGAGTTTTCTTGCAAAGGAAAACACTTAAATACAGGAGTGCAGTACAATATAAAGTTATTTTTGTATTAACATCCATTTACTAATCCTTTTACATGCTGCTTTTACCTGTTTCAAAAAAAACCCTTCAGTGTGAATTTATACTGTTGAAGAGAGACATGCACAACAAAGATCCTAGTGCTCACTTATGCCAGAAGTGCTAAGTAACTGGAAGAATTAATTAGTTGTGTTCTTTTAAAAACTACTGGCAAGATATCCAGATAACTTAAGCAGCCTGGCAACTTTAACATGATGAAGCTCCTATTGAAGCTTTATTCTGTGAAAACTACTGATAAAAAAAGTAAACTATGTGTCATCTCTGTAAGTCTCCTCAGAACCATGACTAGAGACACAAAATCAACTGCTTTTCTTGTTTATTAAAAAAACTCAAAGATGACTTCATGTAAAATGTGATTCAGATGCAAAATACTAGGCTGTTATAAGGTTGGTCCAAAAGCTAGTTAAGAAATAAACAGATGTCTAAATCCCCTTTAGAGCACACATTCAACAGATCAGAGTCAATTCTTCAATACAAATCTTAAGCTTAGTATCACACTGATTTTCCACAAAATACAATGCAAGCATTCTTCAGAATAAATTCTGCCAAAACCGATGTTATAAAATAATTATCCTAGCAAAATCTAAACAAGAAGCTGACAGTCTAGAACGTTATCGGCACTTGCTAATTACTACTTTTTTTCCTACTACCACTCCACATACTGTTCATGCCATAAGAAATATCAAAGGTAAATGTGCAAATATTAGTATAACTGCTGTATCGAACAACTCCAGTTGAACTTAGGATGCACCCGTAATGACTGAAATCCCATTTATGGTCAGCTACCACTCTGGAAGCAGCCTTTGTGAGTTCAAGCAAACAGATTTTGGAAGTACACAGAGCACTGCCACAGTTAAAAGCATGCCCTTCACCCTCCCTAAAATCAAATGAATAAAACCTTTATATCTGCCTTAATACTTCAGCTACATCTCATGAGTAAATTGCTCTTGCTTTTCTGTAGTTTTAATCTGATCACATCTGGTTTGTGCTTCACGTACACAGCTAAAAACACTAGAAAAGTAAGACATCTAAAAGCATATTCTAGAAACCTGGCTGTAAATATTTATTAAAGAGGGTGCTGTGAATGCAGAAACAAGACATTTCCTCATAGCATTGGTGATGCAGGTTATAGATGTGTGTAAAAAGGCTGCTTTAATGACAGCAAGTTAGATGCAGCAAGTTGCAGTCCAAGACCGGCAGAGGTTGCTAAAGTGCCTGTTGAGATAAGAGCCAAGGGATTTCCAGCATTCCTTTTGCTGGATCCAAGAGGTGCAGAAACACAGCAGCAATTACAAAGATGACTGTAAAAAACAAACAAACACACACAAAACAACACCACTAAAACAAAACCCCAAAACAAACACCCAAAGAAACAAAAATAAACAACAAAACCACAAAAAAAACCAGCCACTCAACTGCTCTATGCTTATCTCAGGTTCCTTCAGCA
>NW_008586217.1:38366-39597 GCF_000691845.1 Merops nubicus | reverse complement strand
TATCTCAGGTTCCTGCAGCAGGACTAAGTAGGTCCCAAATTATCCCAAACAATTCACCTCTCCAGTCGACAGCTCAAACACTAGAAAAATGTTGTCTTCTCTCTCCACTCCACCCTTTCTTGAGCAGTACCTTCCCATACACATTTAGCTACTTTTTTCCTGTCATCTTATTCAAACACCTTTCCAAGCACCAAGGCAACAAATACTAAAAAAACTTGTACGGACCCTGCTTTTCAGCCAGGCCTCAATTCTGACCTATTACTCCAAGTTGCTAATTGAACTGTAGGCCAACCTCAGGTAATTTTCCATTGAAGATTTCCTCATACCAAACAGTTTGAATTATTAAATATATCTGATATTGGTAGCATTTCTTTCAGCCCCCTTGCAAGAATATAATGTCGTCTCTGGTCTGTACTTGAGACTGGTAAACATTATAAGCTTATGAATCTCTATACACAAAACACCCCTTTAAGTGGGATCTATTCTTCTGGCAGTAACAAGCACTGCACATTTATTGCCAGTGTATACTATCTTGTTATGTGTCAACACTCTCCCTTAGGTTAGTGTAATATTTTGTCTACCTATTGCATAGAAAAAAAAAACAAAAAAAACCAGACTGTAAGTGCCACATTCTCCTCTTACCACCCATCTCTCCAACCTTTTATATAGCAATCTGCACACCTACTAGTCCTTCCTTTCCTTCCTCACCTATACCTGCAAGTCCTTGTTAAGTGTGAGACCAGAAACTCCCACTACATGTGCCTAGGAAATGAAGGGGAAAAAAGTAAAACAAACAAACAAAAACCATAAACAAACAAAAAAACAAACAAAACCCAAAATCCAAAACAAACAAACAAACAAAAACAACAAAAAAAAACAAACCGACAACAACAAAACCAAAAACCCAATAGCTATCACTTCACGAAAGGACAACTTTCCACAAAGGAACAGATTCCTAGCTCCAGGGAGGATTGCACAGTTTTCATTATACAACTAACAACTAAGAATATTAAAATCAAAATTGTATGATTACCTGAGAAGTTACAATAAAAAATACAATAAATTAAGAAAAAAAACTGTAAATCTATTTTTGTAGGGAGAAAATATATGAACAAGAACATTCTACCAGAGCGTCCCATATTCTCCCTGCAAAAGAGATTAAGAAGTGAAATAATAGAATATAAAAGCTTACACTCACATCACTAATGCTTAGATGCATAATTTTCAGGAA
>NW_008586217.1:0-38335 GCF_000691845.1 Merops nubicus | reverse complement strand
AAGAGTGTGTGAGAACTAGATGATGGAAACAGGATTATTACTTATTCCTAGCAGATTTTAATTTTTCTAATACATTACTTGGCTTTTCCATGGCTGCTTTGAACCACTTCAACAGTCCTTCAACAGAACCTCTACTTCAAACAGAATAATCATCTAATCAAAACCACAAGTTATCTTCCACTCACTACCATCCATCTCTTAAATTTAAAACCAACAAACCACCCACCCAAAACCCCACAGGTCATCATAATTAGTTTCTGGTCTAATCCTCAACCTACTGAACAGTGATACTTCTATTTAACTATTTGCCAGATCTCAACTCTGTATTGTTATGAATCCCAACAAGAATATGAGAGCAGATATAAACCTGACTTCAGCACATGACCTGAAAAAAAAAAAAAAAACAACAACAAAAAAACACACACCAAAAAAAACAATAAACCAAAACCCAAACCTACAAATAAAGAAGACTAAAGGGTTCTCCTGCAAATGCACTATTGGATTGGATTAGACCAAAAGACTTCTACCAAATAACTAATGACGAGCAAGATCAGAGGAAGATGGTAAACTCTGCAACAGTTCAAAGAAATAATCTGTTCCTACGGAAAAATCTATTTTAAGTGACCATACCTGGAAGCAATTCTTACCTTGAAGCACAAGTTAGTATTTTTAGTTCCTCCAAATTCATTACAAATGTTAATTTCCAGAAATAGACTTTCATTTCACACATTTCAAAACATCTTTTCACCTCCTGGCCTGAATAACAATATACTATAATGGATCCCACAGAAAAAGCGTGTACCTATGAAAGACTTAAGAGGTTTCCTTTGTCAGGTATTTCCTTGGAAACTATGAGCACTAAAAATTTATTTTTCAAAGTAAATTAGCTAGTTGGGGTTGTACTTTTTTCATGTTGCACATAAAAAAAAAAAAGGGGGGGGGTTGGGTTTTGTTTGGAGTTTTTAATGCAAGTTATTTAAATTCTTGCTAGCGGCCAGCAACAGTAGTGTGCACCTTAAAAAATTCTATTCATGGAGTAAGTTTGGGTGTGGATTTCTGTCTGTTCATTGGGCTGTTTTTTTCCTAATCTTTGTAGAATTTAATTAATAACAACAAGGCCACCTTCCTTTACTGCAGGCCATTCCGTGGACTCTATTAAAGCATAGTTGACTTCTTGATAGCTCAGCAGTATGTTAGCAAACCTCATGCATGAGCACTTAAAAATGAAGTTTCTCAGGTCACTATAAATAATGCCTCAGGAGTATGGTTTCATAACAGAAAAATCTATCAGAAGTTATCAAGATCACCTCAAGCTATTGTTATAATTGACAGTTTGAAATTTAACCTTCATGGTGTGTTATCAACAGAAATATGGATCTGAAAGCTTCGAAATTTGTAAAATTTGTAAAAAGTTTTTACTGGAGATGAAGTAGAGGTGAGGAAAGAAAAGTACCTCTAAAACGGCTGAGAAGGCATTTTGACTTCTTTCTATGCTTATACTGGAGGGCACACCCAACCATGTAAGAACAATGCTACTTGTGTGCTCTCCCTATTCATGCAGTTCCTCCCCAGTTGCTAAAAGCTCTGCATTACAGATTAGCCTTCTGGTTAAGAAGGGAACATATCAGTCCCCCCAAATCAAACTAATCTCCCTCGAAGCAAATTAATCTCATCATGTTGAAATGAAAATGTCACTATGAGAAAAATCTAAGCATGCTATTTTTCTCCATTTTTATTCCCCGATAAATACAGTGAAAGTGCAATTAATTGCTATCAAATAACCAATTTTTTTTACAGGTATTCACATGAATCTGTAAATAGGGCTTCTGCCCATTAAGTTACACTGGGAATATATGTGAAGATGAAAATCAAGATGACTGAATCCCACGTGTATCTTAAATACTTGATGAAAATAAACTTTCATTTATGAAATTTATTTTGATATAAAATTTATCTTGATGAATCATTTTCTCCACCTCAGAAGCAACCATATGTCTTCCACATAACTTGCAGCATCTGTTTCATGGCAACTGAAGGATGTTGTATGGAAATGAAGTCAACAAAGTAAAAGTTCTACTACCTAACCCAGTCAGGGTGTTTTTGTTAATTATGTTAATGAACTCCATAGTAACTTGAAATTCTGCCTGAACTAAGATTCCAGTCTTAGCATCCTTCATGTCAATTTTACTCAGGTAATCGATTCTCTCCATCTTTAAGGAGATTTGTTCCCTTCTTTTCTACACATCTACATATTGTAGCATATTTGCTTCCATTTGACATATTCCCAAGGAAAGAGAAATCCATTAGTAATTTAACCCCAGCTGTGACTGTATCAGGTTTCTTCCACAGATTAACAATATGAGAAACCTGGAAAATATATTCCACCTTCCCCCCCCCCCCCGGTTCTGCACCCTCAAGTTTCTCCTATGGTTGCAACAAAGCTTTCATGAAGGTAATTCTCTGAGCTCCCCTGGGTCTACTGTCAAATGCAGGTATTGCTATTTTGAAAAGTATGCACTGTTTCTAGTGCAACTATTCTGAGATTTGTAGGAGCAGGAAAAAACAGAAAAAAGTTGTCGATCAAAGAAAAAGACAGGGACATACACCTATACAACCACCCTTTGTTTAAAAAAACAGTTTGAAAACAATCTACAGAGAAGTAGCATTTGCTTAATTAAGCTTGTTCTTTTTCTCTTCAACTTACTTGACTAGGTTTCCTTTAAAATCTGTTTTTGATTGATGACTGACACAGAGAAAAATTCAAGCCTTCTTATAATGAAGTGTTTATTTTAAACAACTAGTTTAAACCTAACTCGATGCTATAATCTCTTAAAGAGTCTCTGATCACAATGCACACTAAGATAACATCCTAAGAAACACCCCTTTGAGTCAGACGAATGGTTGTTTTGGCTCAGTATTGCCTGCAACAGGGGCAACTAAGTGATATTTAGGAAAAGCGTGTAAGCCTGAGCCTTTTGTAGTATATTCCTCTCATTCTCTCAGTATATACAACTGTGTGATTAAGGAAATTAGGGAGTAGATGCATGTCTATTTTCTCTAGCCTATTTTCTCTACAGGCCTGTTGGCAATGTATTTGTCAAACTCCTTTTAACCTGCTGAAGTCATCTGCCTTCACAATACCCTGTGGCAAAGGATTCTAAAAGTTTACTACTCTGTGTATTTAGAAGTAATAATAAACCAAACCAACAAAACCAAAACAACCAAACACCTTCCTCAGACTCTTTCTAACCAGTTGCCCTATAAGCTTCAAGCGCTTAGAAAAAAAGTTCTAAGGCTGCAGGATTTGGTGAATAACAGTTCTGCACTTACCACCTTCAGGAATTTGTAAGCTTTACTCATAAATCCTCCTGTAACCTTCACCTCTCCAAACTGGTAAGTTTGTCTTTTAAGTCCCTCCTTGAAAGACAAGGGCTGTCAACTTGATTTTTTAAAAAAAGTGAATTTCTTCTCACTACCTTCTGTTAACAGCAATATATCCTCCCTAAAATACGGTGATTGTAGCAGCCAGTACTCAAGAAGGCAGCTCACCAGGGCTTTACAGGAACAAAAGGACACTGTTTCTCGTGTCCTCAGTTATCCTTCTGATGATGCACAACACCTCTGCAGGCTTTTCTGGCTGCTGCTGAACATGAAGCCAATAGTTTCAGGTAACTGCTACAAATCTAGGGTCTCCCTTCTGCATTGTAATGAAATTGTTCTGACTATAGTACCTGCAAGCATCACCAGGCCTATTATGCACCACAAGACTGCATACTGGAACTTTAATTGCCTATTCCTACCCCTGACGCCCACCTATGCTTTTCCTTCTCCATGTTTTGTTCCCTAAACATCATTACCTGTTGAAGTCTAAAACATTTTCCAATCTTTTTCTACTTCCTAGTTTTTTCAGTAAGAGTGACTCTGCTGCAGCTTTTAGCAAGCTCTAAGTCCTTAGAGTATCCTGAAGTCAGACAAGCATTAAGCTTGTGATACAAAGCCCGTTCCACATGCTCATTATGACCACAGTAAAAAGCAGGGTAACAAGTGCCCCAAAGTGTTTATTTCTAACACCCTACTTTAATGAATTTTAATCATTACTCTACAGAGAGCAATTCTAACAACAGATGGCTCCAGTGCAGTTTGTATAGTTTCACATTTTTTTGTGTGTGACTTCAGTCCAAATCAGATCAGTCTTACTTGAAAAAGTTGCCCCCTAAAACTCTGTCGACGTAGATGCCAGGAACCTACTGCCAACAGCAGCAATAAAACAGACATGAATGACAAGTTCATTCAATAGCTTCAGGAACCTCTAGAGTTGTTGACTTTGGGCCAAAGGAGACTACCCTGTAGCCTAAGCCTAAGTACACAGAAGCCCATCTCAAAACCTCTTGGCTCTAAACACCCTCTCAATACTATGAAATCTCACTCCAATTAGACCTAGAGCTGCAGAACTTTCAGACTTCTGGCTCCACCACTGAAAACCACAGTCCAGCATGACTGGCTGCTTCAGAGCTGTCAGTCTGAACTCTGGAGTCACTAGTTCCACAGCAGTTTCACTGAATCCAGAAAAGACTCAGCTTACACTTGCTATGCCTGTATCTCACTTCAAAATCTTCAGCTAAATGATGAAACAAGAATCATGATTTCTATGAAGTCATAACCCTAGATATTTCACAGTACTTCTTGATAGTGATTTCCCAGTTTAAAAACAAAACAAGACAGCACACAAAGTATATATCAAATCTTTCAAAACTGATGCACATGATCACTATCTAAAAAAACACCATGGGACATCATCATACAACAGGCAGGACATAGGAAGAATATGATGTTTTTTGCTCTTAAATGATTATGCAACTAGAAATATCTCAGGCTTCCTCAGTGTAAAGCTCTCTTCAAAATTATACATAAAAAATTTTTAGTAGACAGAAGTGACTCAGATAAATAAATTGAAATGGAAACAATATGAAATTGGATTTAAAAAAAAAAAAAAGCACAAAAAGAATCAAACATTCTTTACATAAGTACCTCAATGTGCAATTGCTGAGTTTCATGCTGAGGAGCCAACAGATTTACACCTTATCGTACAACCACTGCAGAAATCACCCGTTATTACAGCATTGCTACAAATTTTCTCATAGTTATGCAAAGTAACAGCAAGCTATGCATATCTTGGATCTCCTTCTAAAGAGAACAGCAAGACGAGTCACCACTCCAATTCAGAGCTATAGAAAAGTACTCGTTACATCCTTCTCAGTGGGAAGGTAGCATCAGAGAGGCACTCCAAACCCAACATGTCCAATGCGCACTCTGGGTTATTCAGTTTGCAGCAGGGAGCTCTGGAAAGCATCCATGCCCAGGCAAACATCTGAACTCGAGCAGTTCAACACAGAAGTCAGCAACAGCCTTACAGATCTCAGAGCTTCCATTATGTAAGCCAATCGTACCGTGGTTTTGCTTATGACTAGATTGGCAGTTGAAAGACTTCTGTGTTTCTCACTGACAGTAAAGCAACTACCCCTAAGGAATGCTAAGAAGTTCCATTATCCTACAGCTGCAAGCCCAAAATTAAGCTAATTTGAGATCAAGGGTCACAACAGCATTTTGCGGGCAATGTTCTAGAATCAAAGTATCTCAGTAATTGCATATAGCTACAGACAAACAACTCTGAAAAAGGGAAATGGTTTAAACTAGAAGAGTGCACATTTAAATTGGACAAAATGAAGAAATTCTTTATGATGAGAGTGGTGAGATACTGGAACAGGTTGCCCAAAAAAGTTGTGGATGCCCCCAAGTGAAAGTGTACAAGTTGGGTGGGGCTTTGAGCAATATTATCTTGTGAAACATGTCCCTGCCCACAGTGGGCAGCTTGGACTAGATCATCTTTAAAAGGCTCCTTCAGGCCTAAACCATTCTGTGAACCTCTATCAGTGACATCCAAACCAAAGATAACTGCAATTCGTTTAACTACATCAAAATCCAATGCATTAAGTAATGCCTTCAGAATTTTTTTCCCCTACAATAGATGACGTTGCCAAAGTCAGGGTGTATAACAAGTTGTATGCATGCAATTACACTAGAAAAAAACATACAGAAATCCTGGATGTAACAAGGCACATAAATTATTCTCTTATTCACACTACATGCTGTGTCCATTTTTACCAATCCATGCATTACGCTTTTCCTTTGCAGAAAGAAACAGCTTGCTTAAATTTTTGGCCTAAAATGTTATTACTAGCATACCTAGTGTATCAACAATGAGGTTTTCTCAAAAAAAAAAGTGAATCCAAACATTTTTAAAAATTAAGATGCAGCTTTCTTGCTGCTTTGACTGAAAACACTAGTTTATAGGGAAAAAATCAAACCATTTGCATTCTCCCTTAGGCATGCATAATGTACAGGCTATTTCCTGGTTTTATGAGAAAGTTTTTCTAATTATTTCCCTGATTTCATTAAGTCAGTCTCCAGTTTTTGCTTTTTAACTTAAATTTCTGTTTCCTTAGTTGTGCAACCCCAGTCTAGATAGTGACTCACACTGGCACAAGCTGGACACTGCAACACAGACCAGCAAGACACTGGTGTCCACTGTCTGAAAGCCCTACTCCACAAAACCTGCTCTTCATCTTTAAGAAATTGACCTAGCCAGCATGGGGCTGAGGGGAAGGCAAGTAGGGAGAAATGCCAAGTCATAACACATAAAATGTATTTTCATTATGCTCTTATTTAGATGTTCACCTTTGCCAAATATGGGCATCCTTCCCTCCCCAGCCCCACCCCATTCCCTTATGTCCAATTACTCCAGGTGAGTAGGTAACTTTAGCTGTGGTTTAGACAAGCAGATAAAAATCCAGGTGCAGGTACAGCCCCATATGAGTTACCAGTAAGAGTAGCAAGTAGTTGTCTAAAGGTCGACAGTTCAATCCTCTTGCTGAGGATTGAATACAAGGGTATCTATAAGGGAATATAAAAGATATAAGGCTAACTCTTGCCATAAGCAGAAGCTAAAGAAACAAAAACACTAGGTCTGGAAAACTGATCTGGGGGGAACTACCACCTCTGCTCTAAGGCTGAAGAGAATCTTGTTTTCTTTCTCATGTTCTCAGAACAGAGTCAAACAGAGATCTCTCCATCCTTCAGTTATTTACTCACTCCAAGGGTTGTTACAGCTCCACCAAAGGCAATACTAATGCTAACTCTTTAAATGTAGCTGTCTTGACATAGTGCCAAAATATCCCCAAGCCATACAATTAGGAGGGAAATTTCACTTTAAGTTTCTAACTCAGCCAACAAGATACAATAAAATTTCACAGGGCATGCAAGAGAGGTCTCTAGCTTAAGGAATCCTCATTACCAAAATTTTAAAATTAGCTTCTGATTATAGGTATATTACAATAATAACAATTAAGAAGTCTTTACAGTTCTCACTTCCTGTTACAATAAGGCTGCTACGAACAATAAAATTGCTACAAAGAATATTCCTACTGTGTCTTTACCCTCACAGCTCTGCTCGTGATATTTTACAAATGAAAATTCAGAAGAAGGCAAAAACTGAATAAAACAATGGATATACTAAAGACAAATTAAATTCAGTTGTGATTATCTAATGCTCATAAATTTAAGGGTGGTTCAGTCATATCATGACAGCCAAACTCCAGAAACACCTCCTACTTTAAATATATCTTGCTTCTCATTAATTATTCTTCATCTGCATCTTAAACTGGTGTTAGTATTCAGCAGCTGACACATCTACTAGAGACAGGCTATATTAATGGTGACTTAACTCAGTAAAGACTTTAAATACACATTAACATAAAATAACATTACTTTCGGAAAAAATATCAAGTACTGGGAATTTAAGAAGAGTTAAAAAACCCAAAAACCAAAAACCCAAACCAAAAACAAAAAATCAAAAACAAAACACCAAAAAAACCCAACACGCAATCAAACCATACAACACGTATTTGCCTGCACATCACTCAAGTCCTGCCTAATATCATGTAATAACTCCACAGTAATGTCAAGAAGAGAACTGCACACTCTGGATTTAACACACTGGAATGCAAACAAAGAGATAATGTCTCTCTTCTTATCATACTCCAGCTCATTCATCATCTTTCTTTTGCATTTCACTAGGCAAAACACTACACTTCTGAACTATGATATCTTCCAAACAGTCTCTTTGCTGATTTCATTTTAAAACATAGCAGCAATTCTAACTTGTGAAACACCAATAATTATTCCAGGTCATGGGGTCAAAAACTCCAATTCCCCATATGCTAAGCAGGCACTTTAGAGAACAATATTAGAATTTTGCAAAATCTTCTAGCAACGGGTCTTATATCTGTGGCAGTCATACAGCCAGGAACTGTCAGTCCTGGTATATGCAATGTGCACAATCCCCCTGCTTCAGCTACATTTATGCAGCATTTCGCTGAGATCCAGGCTACCTTGAGAATGCCTGGTTTGTACAAAACACCACTCAAAAGAAAACTGTTGGAAGCAAAAATATTCCTGAGCAGTACTACTGGCTTTAGAGGGGTTATCTGCTTAGAGAGAAGCAAAAAGATACTAAGGATAGCTTGAGCAATAGTATTTTAAGCAAGCCCGTAAGCTATTACAAGTTATAAACTGTACAATTTAAAAGCAATATAAATCACATAACAACTTCAGTGTTCTTTCCTATACATTATGAACAATTATCTGTATGTAAAAATGTATGTTACATGCCACATACAAGCGTAGCTTGAAGCTCTGGTGGTGGAATTTGTGACCCTGTTTACACGAAAGCCATTGCTTGAGTCGTTAAAATGGACAATCACCAGCCCACAGCTGTGTTTGGACTGTAGTGCCCCTCACTAGAAGAGGAATGAAAAGTTGGTCTGCTTCCTCCTACTAGTCGTGTACAGTCATGACACCACACAACTTCCTCCTAGCAGTCATATATAGTCCTCACCACGCAAGTCTGTGATTTTTAAGCCACTGAATTCACGTCCACAGTTTAAGCCTTCATTACTACAAACCAAATTCTTTCATCCACATTTCAGTGACGAGGCAAATGAAGTTTAAGTTGCCTGATGTGTATTCATAACTCAGTATCATTAATTAACTGATCAATTATGATTACACTGTGGAACTACCACTTCTGGTACATCAGTTTCCTAATGGAGCGCTAATATTAGAGGCCTTTAGGACAGTCTGAGGTCCAGGTTCTCAACAATAACATCCTACTTTTCTCTCCATTAGTACTTGGACTGGGACCTCTCCTTTCTTCCCTGAGCAAGCACTTGTACAAAAAATTTAAGCTTACTTATTCTGAATATATCTCATTCTACTTAGCAAGCCCCTTTTTTGGGGGGGTTTAGGTTAAAAGTAACCTAAATCAGTTTCCCAGCCTTGTTCATCACTCTGCCAATCAAATGCTTGTTCCAACTGGAGCAACAGAGGCTGGTAGAAGCTGTGCCAGCTAAAATCATTCTCAGAACTATAATCTGGAGATGAAAAACTGTTTGACAGAATGCTAATGCTTGCCTTCTTCCCCAATATTCTTCCCTAGAGAAAAAAAACATTACTTGGTGCCAAAGAAACAAGCTTTTGGAATGTTTTCTGAAAGTACGTCTAGCAAGACAGGTACTTTATTCTCATTTACAATCCAAATGGAAGGAACACAAATTTAACACTTGAAGAGCTTTCAGCTAGTGTTTTCACCCTTACCCACACTATAAATTGTGTGGAAAAGTAGCTAATCCTTTAAAAAATACACCTTATACAGAGAAACTCCAAGTAGCTTTGGACTGTTAAGGAAAGCACCAAACAACAGAACACAACTATACACCAGACTTGAGAAAGTATTCAAACAGTTGCTAAGCAGCAGCAGGCTACAGGCATCACATCAGACTTCAGTGTTACACTGACCACATGCTAGAGAAAGTTTTACAAAATCATTTATCAAAGTACTTTCTCAAAGCAACTCCTCAGCCAGATTTCAACAGTATAGTTTGAAAACTTATTGACCAAGCACTACAACAACTGAAGCAAACACAGATGCTATTAGTGTCACCAGTAAGACAGATCTGTATTTCAGCAGCCTAGAGGAAAAGAAGAGAGAAACAAATAAAAGGAAAAGCTTTTAGATTTTGGCAGTGAGCTTTTCCCCCTATGGACAGAACAGGCTGTCCCCACAAAACTGGTATTTACCAAACGTGGCTCAATGATCAAATTACACTTTCTCTGGCGTTTGCTAAGTACTGAATGCATGTGTCACAAAAAGCCACAAGGAATCCGAAAAGTTTAAGAGTATTCCCTCTACTTTCCATATATTCCTTTCAGAAAATGCTCTCAGTTCCTTGCTCAGCATGCAAAAAGTGACTTACTTTATATATTCACATTTCAAGAACAAAATGTCAATCAGATCAATTAAAATAATATAAAAATAATAAAGTAACAAATAATTGGTTCAAGATGGTAATGATACTGATCATAATGTGTCAAAATCAGGACTTTTCTTATAATTCAGACTGCTAAACTAAGAGTCATTTATGGCAAAAATTATATGCATGACAAAAGAAAAAAAAAATAGTTGCTAAGGAGAATTGTGCTCATTCAGATTAAGGACTCCACAGGTAACATTCATGGCACCCTTCCTGAAGATTCAAAACTTTTCTGCCTTTTTAAGTTAAATAACATTTATTTGAAGGTGGTAATGCAAAATAGCCACCTCAAGTTTTACCAAAACAAAAACCTTTCATTAACTCCTCTTCTCCCCCCCCCCCCAAAAAAAAACCACCACCACAACGCTAATTCAAAATATTTTTAGCTAAAAATCTACTTGTTTCAAGACAAATGAAAGCTGGCTACTCAGCCACTTAAGAGTTTCCCGATCTAATTCTTCAAAGTGATATCCAAATTAACAATCTAGCCTACTTTGCTTTTGGAGAAGGCACAGGAAAAGGTCCTCTGAATCTATATGCCCCAAATCTCTATGAACCTTTTCAAATCAAGCATAAAGGGCACTCATTGCAGATGCAAACAATGAAGCGCAAGTTCAGAGCACAAGCCAGCTTAGCCAGGAAAGGACAGAACAACTGGTAGGTAATTGGGGATTTTTAGCTTCAGTTTCTTATGAGGAGTCCCCAACAGGTTCACTATCACTATCTCATTCACTGTGAGGGTAAGATTGGCAAATCAATCTTCCCCTATGAGCAGACTTGAGAACCCCTATGAGGTGCAAGATCTGCACTCTAAGTTAATTGTATGGCAGTAACAGGCAACCTTGCACACTCCTTTACTAATGAATCACTTTGAGATTGGGGGGGAAACTATATGAGAAAGCTGAGAAGACAGAAAGCTTCAGTAAAAGAACATCTCTCTTTTTCCTTCCACCCTGCTCCCAGACATTGCAGTTCTGCCATCTTTCTTGCTCTGATTGTGATATTTGTTGACTTCTCCAGATTAATTCAAATGGTTAATCTATAAGAAGACAATACTTTTCTTTTTGTTGGATTATTCTTTATGCTTCAGCAGCAATAAGCTGCTGTATGAGGTCAAACCATTTTGTGTACATTCACCCATATATAACATCCAGCAGACACTAGGGCACACTGGAAGATACCACTGTGCAAAAAGTCTGGGATTGCATTATTCTGAAACCAAAGACTTCACTGCTAAACTTGAGAAGATGAAATGCTGGGGTCTGAACCCCAAGCCCCAAATTAAGGTTGACATATGGGTGATTCCCACAGCCCTTCATAAAGAGGTGGTGAGTTTGCCTTACAGCTTCCCCCCAGGGTGCGGCCGGCCCTGCAGGGAGAGCCAGAAGGGAAATGAGCCCCAGGGGTCCCGCATTGAGTTGACAAAGGTCAGGTGTCTGCTTGGGGATAAAAGCTGGGACCACTTGCAGGGAGTCATGAGCATCCTTCCTGGTCCAGGGAAGACCTCCAGGGAAGACCTCCTGACTCTCCTTGAAGCTGGGCCCATGTCTGTTTAGACCTTTGCGAACGCGGGCCGATCGGGTGAGAGTTGCCATGTGGGCACCTTTTTCTTATGCATTTAACTGGCTGGTTTGGCTGTTTCCCATACCAACTATGGGCAACCTCGGTTCACTGTTTATACCACCTGTTGTGGGCCGAGTCACATCTTTTGTGGGATCGTTGGGGGTGGCGGTGATCATGTACCAGCTGATTGATCTGTTTGTACCCCCGGCGGTCATTCCTATCATAACGTTTTTGTATACAATACAGTCTGTGTATTGGATTCTCTTCCTGCTGGTGCTATCCTTTTTGTTGGGCCTGGTCATTGGCAAAACAGAAGAACAATGAAAGAGGCTGACATAAATTACATCCAGTTTCACAGGATCATAGAATGCTTTGGCTTGGAAGGGACCTTTAAAGGTCATACAGTCCAATCCTCTCTGTAATGAGCAGGGATATCTTCAACTAGATCAGGTTACTCAGAGCCTCATCGAACCTGACCTTGATTGTTTTCAGGGATAAGGCAACAACCACCTCTCTGGGCAACCTGTGCCAATGTTTTGCCACCCTCTGCAAAAAATTTCTTGAAGGTTTAAAGCCATTACTCCTTGCCTCATCGCAACAGGCCCTGTTACAAAGATTGTCCCTATCTTTCTTATAACCTCCCTTTAGGTACTGGAAGGCCACAATAACATCACCCCAAAGCCTTCTCTTCTCCAGACTGAAGAAGCCCACCTCTCTCAGCCTCACTTCTTAGGAGAGATTTTTCCAAGGTGTTTCCAAGAACTGTAATTAAGATCCTGAATCACAGACCCTGTAAGCGTGGCTAGACCAAAAAGTGAATTTGAGTATTGAGTTTTGAGCCATGTATTATACTATTTTAGCAACCAGCATTAAATTCACTGATCCAATGACCACACTCCTATTATCTCCCTGTGGGACTGCATATTAAACCCATTCTACAACTAGAGTATGTGCATAAGAGCAGTGATTGCCTAAAAAACCCAAACACGTTTCTAAGAAACATAAAAGCGTATTCTAGGAAGCACTAGTCTTGATTTATGCAGCACCAGACTGGAATTATATAATCTATGACTGCTCTGTCTCAAACCACCTCCAACAACATCCCTGATAAAACAGTATTGATCTGGAATATTTTCTAAACTTGTACCTACAACTCTGGAATACTTCGCAATGGAAACCAATTCCATTTTCATAGCATCACTGAAAAATTTAGGTTGGAAGGGAATTCTAGAGATGAACAGCTCCAAACACCTATTCAAAGCAGGACTTTCAGGTTTAAACCAGGTACACAGGGCCCTTGGCCAGGCAAACTGAAAATCTCCAAGGATAGAGATTCCACTAGGTTTCTGGAAAACCTCCTCCGGTGTTAAATTGCTCCCACTAAGAACCACTTTTTCCTTATGTCTAATTGGAACTTTCCCTGATGCTATCTATAGCTATCTCTTATCCTTTTGCTCACCACCTCAGACAAGTATTTCTCCTCCATTTTGCCTGTAATTCCCATCAAAACAACTGAAGACATCCACCTTTAGCACTCTTCCCAACATTAAAGATCCTGAGTTTCCTCAGGCTCTCCATATATATCACTAACCACCTAATTTGCTCTCAGCTGAACTTGCTTTGGTTTGTCAGCATTTCTTGCAGTGTCAGGCTCAGGACAGTCTGCTAGATGCATCCTCAGTGTCGAACGGAAGGAATAATCACATCCTACAATGTGGTGGCTATGCGCCTTCTTGTGTCTAGTCTGAAAAGCTCTTTCACCTGTGCTTTGAGACAACTGACACCTTGGGAAGTACTTCAAAGCCCAATTAGATTCACAACTGCTGTCTGAAATAGGCCTTTTTAAAAGCAAGGATAATTAACTTGATGCTTTTATAGTGCTTTTGCATCAGCAATTGTATTCTAAGTGAAGTAAAAATAGTTATCTAAAGAAACACAGAAACAAGTATTATCTCTCTACCTGTATAACGCTTTCAACATTTGAATGTACTTCTGATTATTTTGTGAAAACACACAATCTGCAGGACAGCACTTGGCTTGACAGCTGCCTATTTGGGCAACAGAAGTGGGAAAAAACACAAAGAAAAATAAAAGTCATCAGGCTGAAAATGCTACGGGAAAGAGCTATAGGAAAAATTATAAGCCTGAATGCACTTTGTGTCACTGAGCCCAAATTAAATTTAAAGCTCTGTGCCAAGTATTTATGTGCTACTGTTGGGCTCTACGCAGATCCTTAATCAGTAGCTTATGTGAGCCCCTACTCTTTTTTCCAGAGACATTTAGATCTCTCTCCACTAACTAGATGTTTACATGTTTCAGTGAATTTAGTTCCATTTGAGTAAGACTTGTTTCTTTCTAGTCCAGACAAATGTCCTCTCTAGACATCACAGAGAATCCATTTAAATATTTGAAATTCACATTTTAAAATGCACAACTTAATGCCAAAAATCAAAGCCACTGCTAACAATATTTTCACCGTAGGAAAGTTTTAGATGCCAGTATAGACAGTGGAAAACCTTCTTCAACTTTCATAAAAAAACTGTCAAGCCCTCCACCTTCCTGTATCATAGCAGCAGGCAGATCTTGATCTGTCTTTATGGCTACATGCAGGATCGCGACCTATCAACTAAGAGAACGGTAAACTTTTTACGTGAAAGACCATGCAGAAACCAAAAAGAGCCACTACGAGTTGTTACTGGCACCAGTCATTATGAAACTAAGAAAAACTCAAACAGTTTCAGATGGACTTTTAAATTTCATTTTCCCCCACTGCCTTGAAAAGCAGCTTCATTCCAATAAGAAATGGAAACTGCTACGTTTTCCATGAAATAGAAGTTACCACCATGTTGCAAATGAATGGTTAGTTATTTTAAATGAGGTGGCACGGTTAATTCCTTATGTGGAAAAAAACCCCAACAAACCAACTGAAAATATTTTGAAATGCTGCACCTTCCTCGTATCCTACAGATCTTCCACAGAGCCTACTGGTTAGTCTCAAAACAGACAGACGTGCAATTCCTTTTGGTCATTACATGAGAAGTCTTCAGAACAAAACCAAAGACAACAGCCCATGAGATACTACTGAAAGAGCACATCTCCTTTGAGGTTAAATGTCTTTCCGCCTTACCCTTAAACCTATGTCCAAACTGTAGAGAAGTCAGTAATATGCCAATGGCAATGTCACATCCACATCCCGACACTGTCAGTGTACCCTTCCACATTTTAAAAAGGAGCAGTTCTAGTAATTGGGCCACTGAGGAAATCAAATGGCATAAAACTCCAGGCAACCCTGGAACCCCCAGTCTGCAGATGCTGAGGTCTCTCGCCCCGTTACTACGTAACAGTATTAATGACACTGACCAAGGCATCTTAACCACTCAGTTGGGAGCCACAAGGGATAGCTACTGCAGGTCGGTCAACTGGTGCACCGTAAGTAAATCACACTGGGGTACTGCAGCATGAATTTCAACCACACTGTGCCCTTCTACATCAATGAGAGCTATATACGACTAATTTTAGTCCCTGTAAAAAAGCTTTGGTGACACCGGCCACAGACAGTGTCCAAGGAAGCAAGTAAAATGCAACCACTGAATTTGTCATAACACTACACAGGTTATCTAAAGGGTGGGTGGGGGCCAAGAGGATGGGGCCAGTCCCTTTTCAGTGATGCCCAGCAACAGGACAAGTGGCAATGGACAAACTGGAACACAGGAAGTTCCACCTAAACGTAAGGAAAAACTTCTTTATTCTGAAGGTGACAGAGCACTGACATGGGCTGACCAAATAGGTCATTCTGAGAATTTCAAAACCCACCTAGATGCAATCCTGTGTAGCGTGCTCTAGGTGAACCTGCTTTGGCATGGGGGTTGGACCAGACGATCTCCAGAGGTCCCTTCCAATCCCTACCATTCTGTGATTAATGTGATCTGTTTCATAAATAAACTATTTGCACTTGCTTCATTGTTAAAGCTACAGTAAATTCAATCCCTTTTTACCATCAGTGAGTACTAACAGGACCGATTGCTCCAGCCAAACCAAAACTAAATGCCAACACCACCCAGCAGAGACGAAAGCTACAGGTGTGCATCTTTCAGGAACAAAACAAATCAACACCCTCCAGAACGAAGTCTACCATGAACACTTCTTTTCAGTTATATGAATTTAGAACAAAGAATTATGAAATGCTCCTAGCCCTGAGTTAAAATTAAAATCATTATGTATAATAGAGTAAAATATATTCTATCCATTACACTGTTTCACAGTAAAAATTAATCTAACAATAAATTACTTAAACTCTACAGCAACAAAGGTAAGTTGCCTTTTTAAAAAAAAATATTCCTTGGATCTCACTTTATACTACAGAGACAAAAACCAGTTCATCTCATAATGTAAAATTCTATAAAGAAAACTCCCTCACAAACAGAAATGGAAGTCAGAAATGTATTCTTATAGACATAGTGAAATGAGTTGCCTTTTTCCAACTTCAGAAGAAACTGCATGAGTTTTCTTTATACCTTCTGAACTACTGTGTAATTTTCTCAAGTATCGGTGATTTTAGACATTTCACTCTTGTGCAGATCTGTAAGTTTACCCACATACTAAAATTTATCTTCAGTGCTTCGGAAAGCTACAAAGAGCCAGCAAAAAAACCAAAACTGTCTACGAAGAACAGATTTGTGTATCCTTTCCAAGCCACAAAAGTTTAGGAGCTGCTTCCCTGCACCCCCCTCCATTTTAATGAAACCTTAAACTTTGCATAATTACAAAAAGCTCTTTCCAGCTGTTGCCATAGGGACAGTGAACTCTTAAAGGAATATGCAGAGCACAAATTTCTATTTTACATTTCTCAATCAATTTGTAATTTTCAGTGTTCACATTACACGATTACATGTAACACTTGAGAAAAGTGTTTAGAATACTAGTTGGTTCAAAAACCTAAGGTTTCTCATTGTCCTTGTATTACAAAGCCCTTTCCGGACTGATATTTGGAAGCTGAATTGGGTGGAAGGCATTCCAAACACTAATTAGCAAATGAGTTCAATGAAACTTTTATAGCCACATGTGTGCTTAGATATGTATCAAAGACTAAAAAATGAGATTACTGTAGTATTTTTAAAAGGTCCTGTAAATACACTATTAGTCAAATATGATTGAAGGAACTCCAACTTAGCTGAATGTTACCTGAATATGAAGAAATGTAACAACAATTTTAAATTTCTCCCCATTTAAACCATGAGACTGATAACTGAAGTAAACCGACAACTAAAACAATAGAACCAAATTAGAAAAGGAATTTTAAGATCTAATTGCCTGGGTGCACAAAATTTGACAAGCAATTGGAGAGCCCAAGCTTCTGGACAAAGAATCAAAACATTTTGATGCTTTCTTTCACAAGTGGACAAAACTATCCTTCTAAGCATGTAATGACAAAAAAGGGAGTCCATAAGAATTCTGTGTTTACCTTCTGAAATCTTAAACCTCTTCTTCAGAGCTTCTGGCTTACTTGATCCACCCAAAAATTGTGAATTTTTGTCTTTTAAGACCTCCTGTTGCCCTCACCTTAAAAAATAAGGACTGCTATTAATCTCTCCTCATCTGCAGGAATACTGATGTGGTTAAACGTGGAAGCAACTATTTCAAAATTACATGTATACCAAGCAGACAGTGCAAATAAACAGAGGATGCCATGATTTTATAGTTATTCAATTTTCTAATGATTGTCAGTAGTTCAAATCAGGTTTTTATGTAAACAATAATTTTTATACAGAGTTGACAGACATATGTTGCATAGATTTTTTAACAACACACAAGTATCAGAACAAAATCCACAACTATCCTTTTCTCCATTCCACAATCAAAATAAGCTGTACTGATGAAATCCGCATCTGTGCGAGAAGTATTTTGCTGGCATAGTGTAGCTGCACCAGCAAAACACCTAGAATACACAGATTAAGCCACAGGCTATAGTTTCACAACACTTTTTCCACTGCAGTACCAGCTTAAGCAGTCCTCATCCCTCAGCTGTGCTGGCACAACTGTTTGTGCAGCTGAGCAGTGAGGCCGGTCAGGGAATCAATCCAGGTTAAAAATAATATTTTTCTGATGATAAATTCCACAACCTGCTTTGCTGCTTAGCCACCTGGAACATTAACTAGTTATAGTAGTGCAACTGAGGGGCAAGGCAGGAACAAGCAGCTAAGGTCAGGACAGCTCATGCCAGTGCTGACATGGAAAGAAATGCTCATGAAACTACACCCTTGGTCTTCAGGAATTCCCTAATTAAGTGCATTATCCAAATAGTGCAGAAAAAAAGAAAAGAATACTACCTTGCAAATGTGTATAAAGAGAAAACCAGCAAAGCATAGGAGGCTTCCACCTACTTTTTAGCAAACAGGCTATAAGAAATTCTCTTCATAACATTTTTGAAATAGAAGTTGCACAGTGCCCCACTTCCATCTGCCCCCTCATTATCATTCCCTGTTTGTGTGGAACGAGTGTATTCTATCATTTAGTGTTTCATTCACTAGTTCGCACACAAAATCTGTTATTGGATCTCCACCCTTCAGGTAAATGGGCAAGCTACCACTGCATTTTTCTCTTCACAAATCCTGGGTGATGGAAAAAGAAAGGCAAATAAACTGTGAGCTAGGACACTAATATCTGTTTTACAGCACCTTTGGAAGTAAGCACACTTTCTGTGCTATGATAAAGAAACAGGACTAAAAAAATACAACTCATCTTGCAGTTCTAGCTAGCCAGTTTGTGTAAGGGCTACACCCTACCTCTGCAGTAAGATTTTAACCTTTAGAAGCAATAGCACAAGCCTTTGTTAGTGATCTGCTTTACTCTCAAGTCTTTCAGTCCAAAGAAACTATTGGATAACCATGTCTATAAGAGCACAAAAAGGTATGAACCCTTGCTGGCTGTGCTTTGTCGATATAAATTTTTCCTACTCTTGGGGGCAAAAGCTACTGGCACACAAACTGCTCAAGCTGATCACTACATTGGTAAGATTACCAGACAGAGGCTGGTTTATACCATATTAGTATAGAATGAAAGACACAGGGAGCACACACCTGTCTCTCAATCATCTTCAAAAGCAGCATTTCTGGCAAAAAATCTTCCTCCTCCTGGTAACAGCACAGTTTTCAAAAGGACTGCAGCTAATAACTGAAAGCAAACATATGTTTTCACTTTTACTTAAAAGAAAGAAAAAAACCACCAAACTAATTTTGGGGACAGCCTATTGTTTAAAGCTTGTATCTTATTCACACATACATGCTTCGCACTTCGTAAAGTTTCCATACACGGCTCAGAAAAGTTAACTCTCAGACCTTTTCAGAAGTTTAAATTGAAAATATATCAAACAGCTAGGTCTGTCTTTTGTAGCTTGGGGTTTTTTTCATGTACTGCTTCAAAGCATACATGAGATATTAATGCTACCATCTTAAGAGAATAAGGGAATGAATTTTTTCACCAGTTAACTTCAGATGTTTAGCATCAGGTTTAATTCAAAGTACGGTTTAGAATTTCAAGGGAGGGATACTGTAATTAAAGAATGATACTTATAAAAATACTTCTGGATCAATATAGATGCCAAGAATACACTGTGGTCTTTGCAGCTATCGCTAGGCACAGGGCACTTCTCAGAGATGGATCATGAGCAACAGATCTGGTTTAGTTTTTTGTTGGATTTTTTTTGTTTTGTTTTTGTTTTTTTTTTTTAAATTAACCTTCCAATGGTTATGACAATATAACAAACCAGTAATAATACATGAAAACCTGTTGACTTGCAACATTTCCTCTATTTTAAATTTTAAGTAGGAACAAATTTAGCATGAAACACTGGCACAGGTTTAATTCAGGTTAAGACAGAGTTACCCTCTATACTGAATACAACTTATGCCACCGCAGATGTTTACCCTCCCAGGAGTTAAGGTTAGGCAATTCCAAATCTATTCAGATAGAAGTACTAGGCAGAAGTGTGCACACTTTCAGCAATTAAGCGGCACAAAATAATGATAAGCAGTGTACTTGTCAAATCAAGACCAAATAATCTCAAACTACCAACTGCCGTGTTGAGTAACTCTGCAATAACTGTAAAGGAAACATCAGCTCAAGTCCTGGGACAGGAGGCTGGTTTCTCATCTGGTCTGAACACACCTCTTCAGGGGTCAGGTTACAGTGCAAATTCTGACAAACTCAGTTAAACCGGCCTGTGGGAGCCCATGAACACACAAGCTTTATTCAGCTACTTATACCAGCACCTTATCACAATTTTAGAAGAGCAGGTAAAGAGTCATGCATTTTGGTGTGCCCAAATACAACACTCAACAAAAGTATTACCTGTTTATGCACAAAAAGCAAAAGGCATTATTAAAAAAATTTTGTCTTATTTAAGCCTTACCATATCATTATGGTAACACAGATGCACCGAAATTAATCTACCTCCTCAGAAGAGTCTACAACAAGTAGTCAAGCAAAAAACCAGCAGCTTGCTGTCACCTGGAGGCATTCCTTTCTAAATAGTTCTGCGGAGCTCTTTGGCAAGTATCCTCAAGTTGAAGTGTTCTGCACTACAAAAGCTTTTGTAGACAGTTCTGAGATAAATCCTTTAACAGGCCACCACGTATTAAAAGCCAGCAAGTTATCTTAGGTGAGCTTTCTCCACCTTTTTATCGTATACCTGTCCTCATTTTTCTGTCCACTCACACCTCCAACTCAACCCAGTCCAACAGGTCGCTGCTGCCATCTACCGGGAGAGGTCCTGCTCTCCTTCCCCTAGGTATTTTTTGGTGAGTGATGGGAAGACTGAATTAGTCTCTAGCAAACCGAGCTAGCCAGAGGAGGACCACGGAAGTGCCAATACAAATGTAGGGCAAGAGCACAGCCTGGGGATATATTTCCCTTGTTAACAGGAGGGACTGTTAAGACTGTCACTCTTACTTCCAGTTACAGGAACCAGCAGAACGGCTGCTGAACTCGAGCTAACAGCCAAACAGCATGTTGCCAGTTACAAACAAAAGTGACCACTGCTACTGCTGCACTCAAGAAGTATCTAACCATACCAATATTGCTTACAGAAACTGTGAAAAGTTTGGTTTCTCAAGCCTAATACTTCCATATACAGATTTTTAAAGACACTTGAGCCTTTAAAAACAAATCTTAGCTGTCTTTAGGTACCTTCTATAACTCTTGATCTTTATGTTTTAATCACCAAATGATATGTCTGAAGTACTGAATTAAAAGTAAAGATCATATATATTCTATTCCAAGCTTTCAATCCACCTCCAGAGATTTAAGAAAAAATACTACTTTATTAGGCAAATGGGCTGGTACCCTTCAGTTTGGTAAGAGAACAGACAGTAATCTACAAACACCAATTCATCATTCCATGACTCTCCTTAAAATTTTAATTAAGTCCCCTGAAGCTGCAAGTGAAACAAGGCAAAACAGCTAAAAATCAAGTCGGCCCAAGTGTTAAGATATTCCATGAACACAGGCACAGAAAAGTTCCACCCCAATATGAAAAATAAAAATCAAGATCTGTTGTCCCCATCATGAAGCAACAACGAAGCGTCTCAAGTAACTGAGGTACAGGGGTATCTGATAATTCACAAGCATAACAGTTTCAAGCTCGGCACCAGATGTGTAATGGTGGCACTTTTGCTCATATCCATATTTTACCACTCAGTTGTGAAAGCCTTTCAGAACACTAAATTTTCAACTGGATTAGTTTTACAATAATAACTTTACAACAAATAAAATTTTACATCAATTATAACCACTATCAGCATGAAGCTGACTAGAAGCTTTTGCAATTCCAGTTTTAGAAGAAATGGTCAACAAAAAATTGTCACTAACACATAAAAATTACCTTTACTTTTCTGAAACACTTCAGGCAAGAAAGAAAAAAAAATTCTTACCAGCATAATTTGTTTTTCTCTTTTACTTAAAAATAAGCAGTAGTTACACCCTTTAATGGAGCAGATCAAGCACTAGATAATGAGTTTCCACAGCCTCTGCCCAACAGCATGGAAGGGAAAAGAATAAAACCAGTTTAGAAGGTTTGGACACTTAGCAGTTAAACTCAGAACAGACTTTTAGTTTCACATTTGGCAGTAATGCTGTTCTACACATTCTGACAATTTTATCTGACTGAAGGAATTGGAAGGGAGTCTTGTCTTACTTTTGCACCCCATTCTCTTTTCTCTCATGTTTTCCCCTTTCACTTCCACATCACCCAGAGTCAATCCATTCCAAAGATTACAAAAAAAAAGAAAAAAGAAGCCTTCAAAATTAATCTAGAAACTTCTGGATTCTTGTGGGGTTTGGGTTGGTTTTTAAAAAGATTCTCCCCCAGAATTTTTAACCTTGAATTTTTAACATGTGCAGGATATGTTCTGCAGCCTTGAAGAACAGAGGTTTCTGTTCACAACATTCAGGAGCTGATGCTCAAAGAACACCAAGTACCATGCATCTCACTGAAAAACCAATAGAGTTGGCATAGCGTTTCTTTTGCTACTTGATCCCGTCATCTCTTCCTCCACATCCTACCAGCAAACAAAAAAATTTCAGAAATCACAGAACAAATATATTCAGAAACCAACACTTCAATTACCCTACATGCCTTTTTCTCCACTTTCATCTGTTAAAGAGCAACCACAACAAGAAACTTCACTTTGCAATCCTAACAGAAATTCCATTTGGTATAACTGGCAAGAGTAGACCAGCTACAGATGTCGTCTGAAACAGATCTGTTACTATAGGCTGGAGGAAAAGGTTAATGACAGGTACAGAAAGAGGACAGCACAGATTCCCTTGCAGGACACTCAGGAGAATGAAGATCAGAGGTGAAAAGTCCTGAGAAACAACCACTAATGAGAAAAACTCACATAGCAGACACTCAGTTTAAACTGCAGACTTTTAGTGGAGGACAAGCGAGCTAATACTACTAGAAACAGTCACCGACTGCCCTCTGTAGTATTCCTTTAACTTGTGTTATTGATATAAATCCTACCAAGTAGGATTTACAACTACAAACTCCACAACATAAAGATCCATAAGCCTGCAATGATTTGCTTGTTGATCCAGCTCTTGAAAACTGCATCTGGTCTTGAATTATACTGGCTCTTCTGCTAAAACTCTCACCCATTTCAAAACATAAGACACCAACATGATTTTAAGCCTAAAAGTTCAGTCTCTTCCCCTTCAGTTCATACAGTCATCAACATTTTAAATTTCATTCTCTCAGTACGAGAAAGAAGCAACTAAGCTGCTAAAAGAAAATTGCCTCAGCTACCTACATGAAGTTGGATGACTGACTTAACATGCAGAGACAGCAGCAACAAAAAAAGTCCTTTTTTGTCAAGTAAAGGAAGAAAAAAAATTGTAAACAAACCTAATAATAACCGAGAAAAAATTAGTAACCTCTCCACACAGAGATGTACAGTCTTAAGTCCCCGACATGCTATTTGCTCAAAATTAAAGGAAAAAACTGCTAAATAGAGGGAAAACATTAAAAAACCTCTCCCTTACAACCATCTGTAATCACCAGTCTTCTTTAAAAAACAAACACAAACCCAGTGATGAAAACCCACCAATTTCTTTCCTTCATTTAAAAAACAAAGAATGAATCTGGAATCAAAACTGTCATGAGATCTGAAATCTAACTGTAAGAGATGAAATGAATCACTTAAGTCTAATTGAAAACTAGTTTGCTCAGACTATCCAGACACAAAATTAGGTTCTCCAGCTTTTCAAAGAAAAGTCATCTTCCTCTTTACATCTTTCACATACATCATGTTTCTTCATTAAGAGCTTCAATTAAAATACTTTGTTAGCACTTTGAAATGCTCATACTGCTTCAGAAAATAAAGTCAATATATTAAAAAGTTTCACACATCAGTTAAAGTATATAATGGAAAATTATTATACCTGTCACAGTCTAAAACTTTATCAAACTGAAAAGTAGAAGTTGGAGAAAATGACTTTTTTAAATGTAAAGGTTTTTTTTGAGGTAGAAAATGACTAGCTAAATCAATCAGTCATAGGTTTCTCTTACTTCAATGAAGTAAAAGCAGGTTTGTTCTAATGGGGGCAAACATTTTTGGTTATTTTAAGGATTTCGGGAAAATTTCCATGCAAGTGTTTATTCAAAGACGCCATCTTCTGAGAACAGCAAGCTTAAAGATACAGTGTAATAACCAATCATATGATTAAAGTGTATGTCCAGAGATCAAATAGAACATATCTTCAGTTTTGTGCATTATCATACTTCATTTTACCCATACTTTCCTGAGAAAGCAACTACTATTATTCAAGAAAAATGCTTAAACATTCTTTGCTAAGCTTATAACAAAAATTAAACTCTTTGTAGCATTTTGCCACACTAAAATTTTTTTCCAATTACCCTTGGAACTGGCACAGTAGAACAAGCCTGATGGCAGCATCAAACCCAAATCTCTCCCTCTCCTCAGGCATTGTTCTGCAGTCTCCAAAACGGTTAAGTCTCTTGAGTTAACTCCCATTCCATAGCAATTCGGTCAGCTCAGAAGTGAGTAGGTGGAAGGAGGCTAACAAGTACAGAAAAAAAATCCACCCCCTCCTTGAAAGTACACTGACCGTTTTCAAAACACTTTCACCTTTCCAATAAATGACAGTGTCACCTCTTGCTCCCAAGTAGTGAAAAAGAGTAAAACGTGTGACCACTTAGGTACTGATGAGAAAGTTCCATGTTCTATTTCCCAAAGAAACAGACGCAAGCAGGACACAAGGTCTGAAGCAACTGGATCAGCACACATACAATCAGATAACTAAGCAGCAAAGTACCAGAAGCTCCAACTTCCCTCCTGCTCTCTAATTATGTTAATCCCACTTACTCTGAGTGACTCACCTTGAGAACCATCTCAGTTTATTTCTTGAACTCTGAGATTTAATTTCCCAGCAACCCTCATGCTATTCTGTCCAGGTCAAGGAGTACAAAGAATCATGCCACACACACACTTTACGTCTGGGCTAGCTAAGTATTTTCTTTTCCATTCTTCCCCTTTTTAAAACTCAGACAATTTCTTTACTTGACACAAGAGGTGTCATTGGTAAATCCAGTATTTGGGTAAATAACCACTGAAATCCAAATTGTGGCAAAAAATAAATTCCCATTTCATCTTAGTCGGGGACTTGACTTGCTCATTAATGTATGGTTTACTCAGTGTTTCAACAACAGTGAGGCGGGGCATTTCAGCCACTCCTTACAGTGCAGTTCCAAAACAATTCAGTACTGCCACTGTCACTCCCCCTGCTCCCAGGCACACATTGCCCCTCCTTCCCTCCATTCTAAGATCTGAGCCAATGCTGGCACTCAGCTGATTCCGCAGCAATCCAGTTCGTGGAGCAAAACTGGGAGCGGGGGGAAATAACGTGTTAATTTTCTGCTAGTTTAGCTTTGAGTCAGATGAATGCCAGTGTGAACACAGGGAAAGGAGCAGAGCCAACTTACACTGATTTCCAATTCACAGCCTTAATTTTTTTTTTGAGGTCAGCCTTGGATGAGGGGGAAAAAGACCAGGGTTGTCCACAACACTAAAAAAGACTATTTCTGATTTTACAGTACCCTAACACTAGAATAAATATTTAGGAAGTTAAACACCTAGCCCAACAACACAAAGCAGTCTCTGGCAGCTGCTGCAAATAAACAATGTGGGTCTGTAGGGTAAGAGGAAGGAATAGATACACAATTTCTACAGAAGCAACACAAAAAGGGTTAACAACAGCAAACCACTTCCTCAGGTTGTTAGCAGCTAACTGGAAACAACTGTGTTAAGATAGCACCATAAGGAAGAGCAGGTGAAAAGATTGGTAGGACACCACCAAGAGGGAAGCTACCATTAAGAGGTAGAGAAAACAGACCTTCAGCCATTTAACAGTACCATAAAGAAAAGGATGGCCAGAGGAGTCCCCTTTTCTGTCTACCCTCTTCCCCAGAAGCAGAATTAAGCCCCTTAGATGTGAAGGGCATCCATGAGGCCTGCAGCTGGACTGCCATTGTTTTAGGCTAACAGACCTTGACTTTGTAACTAGGTGGAGTTCACCTTCACCTGTGAAACTACACTGCCAGAAGGTCCTAGGGTAACAGAGGAGTTCTTTGACAAAATAGCTGCCAGGGAAAAAGCGGAAAGAAAGGGAAAACTGCAATCATGGAAACTAGGAATTGTTTTCTCTTCCTTCTCTATTAGTTCCCAAACTAACATATGTAAGAACAAAACCAAGACCACCACTGCAACATGTGGGAGAAAGCCTCTAGCTGCCACTTATTTTCTGAACAAATTTATAGGAGTTGGGAGAACCAAAAATCCATTAACCTGAAAAAAAACAAGATGAGTTACAGCCACTGACAGAAAGAGTCAAATAGAAATACTCATGGCAGTGGCCAGTACAACTTATTATTCCTTTTGCTTTTCTTCAAGGAGCATATTTTATACACAAGGAGGGAAAAGTAACACACACGTAAAAACAGCTGTTCCTCTAGCTCCCAATTATTTTTCCACAGTTATCTTCCTCTAGAATAAAATACAGCTTTCCTACCTAGAAAGTCACAACACAATTTTTAAATTCACATTTTTTTCCCCTAGCTTTCCCATGTTCCACCAAGAATTTTCTTCAATGAAGAGCATAATACTACTTGTTCTCCACCCCCTCTGTAAAGGAAGAAAAGATGCCATCACTGCACTTCCAGCTATGTAAGTGTCTAACACCACTGAGGCCTTCTGCACTTTATTCCATACAAGACTCAGGGAGAAGAGATTAACAAGAGAATGGGAAAGGAAAACTGGGGAGAGCTTAAATGCCTCCAGTATTCAAGGCTCCTCAAAATCTATTGCTTCCTGCTGTTATAGCCTTTAAAACTAGACACTCAAAAGGAAAAAAATTAAAAATAACATGTTCTGAAAAAGGCAGATAAGAAAAGTCATAGTGGGAAGTTGAGAAAGAATATAAAGATGCCTCAATTCAAGGCAAATAAAGAACTTCCAACCTTTAAAGTCCTCAACTTTGTCATATCACTTGGGAAGAAAAAGTCTCCCAAAACAGCAGCAAGATTTACAAAAAAACTAAAATCCACATTAAAAAAAAATCGAGAACGTTTGTAACTTAAGATTCCATCCCTGTCTTATCCCTATTCCAAGGCTCTTTTTTGCAAACTCTGGACAGGGAGTGCAGAGGGGAAGTGCAGAAATAAATCATTGTTTACAAAGCCAGAAATCAAGATTACAATACCATCTAACATCAAAATCAGAAAAGGGTTCTCTCTGAAACTGGCATACTTATATTATTAAAATATGAACTCTAACAAACCCTTTTATTAATAAAACCACCATTTTAGACACATTAAGACATGCCAGAAGTATAAAAAAAGACAATGTTTAACTAATTAGCAATCTAATAACAAAAGTTGACACTTTAGTAATCATTCTAAAAATGAGATAATTTCCCACTCCCTTTATTAAACACTTCATCTTACCACTCATATCCATAAAACACAGGGGAAGGCCAAAATCTATCACCTTATAACCTTAAATTAAGAAATTAGCTGTGTTTTCTCTCTCTTTGTAAGTGGAGTTAAACACTGAAAATATAAAAAGGACATGCAAGCAGGAAAAATCGTTAAGGCCCAGTGTTTATCTTCTAACAGCAGATAAAACCAGGTATCAGGTATTTCCAGGAAACTGGAGAGTTGAGACCCCATTTTACATAAATATTAAAACAACTGCATGGAGGAAAATGAACTCTGCTAGTCTGGATAGCTCTTCACAACTAGACATACCAATACATTTTTTGCATTTGCAAGGAAGATAAAAGGCCTGTTAGAAGTCGACTTACTTTTGAAACATATGATGAACAATGTACTGAAGATAAAGTGGTAAAGGATTCGTAATGATTATACTCAGCTTCCTATTTCAGAAGGATTCAGTTTTTCACTCACTCCCATTTTCTAGTGCTTTTCCTGAAAAAATACTAAGCCCTAGGGTACAGGCAGGCATAACTTAAAAATGCAGATGCACACTTTTCACATGAGCTGGCAAGAACAACAGTATCAACAAACTCTTGTGCTTTTAATTTTGCACTAAAAGCAAAATTTTTTTCTCCATAAAAGAATAGCAAAGTATTACTCCTTCAAATACATATAGTTTCATTCTCACATCACATTCAGAAAGGATGACAATACAGTACAGTAAACTCTTCTATTCAGAAGGCAAACAAATCTGCACTACTAGACCGAAGCAAATTAAAATCCTAGTCAAGACATGTTCATCAGAAAACAAAGCTACAAGAGCCAGAGAAGCTGAACTGCAACAGTAAAGTGCGAAATTAGAAAGTGGTTTTGAAATCAGTGAATTCTGACAGTCTGACAGCCACTGTAGGCATTCTGCAATATTCAAAGACATGACAGTATAAGTTGTTGACTTGCCCTAATCACAAACAGGCAGTAACTTGAAGTCACACAAAGTTGAAATACTATTTTCCTCTAAAACTCATAGAAGTTTCAACCCAGAAGACAACTGTTTTTTTAATTAACAAGTTCCATGCTAGTCTAACTCTGGATATTTTTTCTAGCTAAAGTATTCTCTTTTTTCTGTATGAACCATATTATGTTAAATCAAATTGCAGGTCTCAAGATCTCACTTGCCTTGGCAAGAACTTCCCCAATCATTGATAGGGAGTGGAAAAAATGTTACAGAGTTGCCACTGGCTCTACACTGACAAAACACAAGCTACAGTTTGGCCTGTTCTTCTGGGCAGTTTCCAGAGGAAGGAAGCCTGTAGCTCCAACAACTCTGCTAACACCATTGGATGGTACTTTGAATTTAAGATGTTCTCTGTTGCAGGGAATTTACTCAAAATTAAAATACCCAAGAAAAAATTAAGCAAAACCAACATAACAAACACAGCCAAGACACAAGAAGTAATGTCTAACTTTAAAGCACACAGATAACCCTTAAATACTTCTGTTCTGCACAGCATTTCATACACAGATGGACATTTACATTAAGCTCTAGCTTGAAAAAGTTTAGTATCTGCCAGCGTAGAATGTGAACGTGCAGGCCAGATTAGCATCTACTGTTGCACTCCAAAGTCCACCCAAATCTTCTAATTTAAAGAAAGATAACACCTACACATTAATTTTGATGTTGTCATATTTAAATGAAGTTTTATATTCACTAATATGGCTGAATAGGAGATTATGGTTTAATAGATTCACCAGTTTCATGACCATTAAAGGTTACAAAAGGCTCTAACTCTAGGCCAGCTCAGACACCGTTTCCCTGTAGTACATGGCTGAAGTGGTAGTACCTTCATAAAACGTTTTCTCTCCCATTTTAACCACATCTTTGCTCAAGCGCTGACAAGTGCTGCATCTCTTTTCTAAATTATTTGCTCCATCTTTCTTTCCACAGTTTACGTATCTTATTGCAATTATGCTTATCTATTAGCTACACTTTCACCAGTTTCGATGGAAGCCGAATTTCCTACTCCACTGCAAAACTGGACTCCCAACAAGAGTAAACACCTTAGAAGCACCTAGCCATTCTTAGTGACAAAAAGACTGTCAGGATTCTTATAGGCGCCATCACTTAAAGCTCACTAATTAAAATATGCCTGTTGAAAACATTTAACGCTCCTTGATTATCTCCAGATCACAGAAGGAAGACTGCTGTTGCTATGTTCCACCCAGGTAGGCCACTGATGAAGATTTCACACAGTGGCAGAATCCACATATACGGGTTCTGTGGTAAAGCCAGTTGAATTAGTTCTTGTCCTCCTTTTTAAAGGGCTAGTTTCTAATGTGCATCATTTTGGTGATTCAGTTGGTGACTCTATAAACAGCTGCAGTGCCAGAGTGGACAGAGATGAATTCTTGAACTGGTCTTCATTCTTCTCTATCATAGCACTGCTCTTAGGTCTACAGTTTCATGAGAGGCTTTCTTCATCAAGACCAGCTGAATACATTCTTATCTCTTCTTCTACTTTTCCATACCTCAGTTTTGCAGAAAAAAACCTACTTGTGGGATCATACTGTAAACCAAATCAGTGAACTAAGGGGAAAGGATGGCACATCCACCCACTGTCACTACTGTGGTGCAAAACATCCTCCTCAGGGTGAAGTAACAGAGAACTACTGAACTGATCTAACAGCTTCTCAGCATCAAGGCAGTGTTCTCACTCCATGAGATCACCTAAGACAATTAAACAGCAATGAGCTCTTCCTGGTCAGTTTCCTAACCCCAAGTACATAGACTGACCAGGCTCACAGATAGGAGACAAGTTACCAGAGACCAGCTGCTTGTGTCAGTGAAAGAAATCTTCCCTGTTCAGCCACAGCAAACTATCAGTGGCCCCAATGCTCAACTGCTTGAAAAAAAATCTTCCATTTTTTGCTTTAAACCCACTATCTCAAAGCCATTTTGTTACATTACTCCAAGAGCATTCCATTTACACAGAAACAATATTAACAAAAGACATAAAGCAGTTATTCCACTGCAGCAGAGGCATATTTTGTATCAATAAACCAAAACCACTCACTCAAGTCAAAGCTGAAGCTCTTCCAAAAAAATAACACCAATTTGCACATGTCGCTGCAGCTATGCTAGCAACCTCTGCATGCACACAGCTACATTACAGATGGATGATACTCCAAGTGTGCAGAATGATGCAGCTGTGTTGGTATCTTTCAAAGCTTTGACAAGACCTCCATCACCAGAGAAGTGAAGATAACAGATTACCATATTGACTCCTTTTTCCCTCTGCAATATATGTACGAGAGCATGACTGAGAGAACTGATATCTTCCTTTCAGTCTGGAAACCACAGGGGTTTTCAACCCCATGCTGGGGAAAAAATAAACGAATAATGGGTATTTTCTCTCAACCTTAGTGCTTAACACATCATCTGCTAGAAACAAGAGCCTGGAGAGAACAAAAATTTCCACAACCCAAACGACAGTCTTCTGCTGCTTACAATTTTATTCTCCTTCACTAATGTAAGAGAAATCCAAGTAGTATTGTACTTTAGGCCTGGGAAAGGAAGCACAAAATGTGCTTCTTGTAGAGGAGCATGAAATAGAGCTTTAACAACCCATTTCACACATAAATTTGTGCTAAGTCCTAATTCAGATACACAACAAATTAAGTTAGATTGCTTAAAAATTTGCTGGTGGTCAATTTTTTTCCTGTACTCAACTCATTTTATAAAAAATATTCTCATTCTGACTTTAGTTCTGAGCGTAAGCATCATAGATGTGATCCACTATCACAACCTTCAAAAGAACTCCCAGCTTTCATACACCTCTCTCTACCCTAAGCAGCTACCAATGAATATAAGCCGGTGAGGGTCTAACTCAAGCAACTTCATAATTCTTGTCTGAATTTTTTAGACAAATCTTAAAAGTCATGTGTTAAAACAGCTAAATGAATTACAGCTATAAAAGACAGTTTTAATTAATTTTTTAAGATTAGCATAGTTTAAAATGACTGAAGAACTGACAGACACAACAGATGAAAGATAACACAAATAGTTTGCTAACTGTCTTTATCGAATCCAATATATGCATCTTGGCAAATGAACTTTATTATTCACAGGATTGCAAACTCTTCTAGGACTGACTTATTTAATAAATATTTATACAGTGCCTTGCACAAAAGGGTCTAATCCAAGTCAAACTCTCTAGCCAATACAAAAGCATAAATAAAATATAATAATCTGTTATTGGCAACTATTCCAGGAAGAGTTTAAAATAGACAGTTTGATGCAAATACGCAGAAAAATCTTACCCCCATTTAACAAAGGCAAGATCAGTCTTTTTTTTTTTTAAAAAAAAAAGAAAAAGCCACCAAAATTTTTAGCTGAAGCAACTTCATAAGCCAATGCGAAACACAATGCTTTGTGCTTATCAACCTAAAATGCCCTTTTAAGCATACTTTTGCTGAGGCCCTGGAGATTCCCTGTTCCCAGGCTTAAACTTGTTAGATTAAAGAACACTCTTGTAAGAAAGATAACCTACCATTCCCTTTCAAAAAACAAATGGTTTTTATCCAACAAATGGAAAGCAGCAGTTTGAACCAGTCAAATGAACAGAAAGAAATCCAAGTACAGAGCTCATGACACTTTTTCTCTCATTCTTTCAGGAAAGCCTAAATGAAGCAGGGGCAAACTTAGCAACTGATACTCTGAAGAGGAAACAATGAGAATGAAATTACAAGAGCTGCACTGGTCTCTTAAGAAGGAAGAAAAGTTTCCAGGAAGAAAGATTAGAACAAAAAAGAATGCCAAAGAGAGGTATAAACAAGAGGGCATGAATGTTTCAGCGGTAAAGAACAGATCATATACTGTCTGGAGGCAAGGGAAACAGAGAGAAGGGAGAGTGAAGAAAGGATACAAATGAACAGCTCACCTCTTACAGCTCACCTACAAATACAACAAGATGTCAGTAAAAGGGTGGCTGGAGGAGATAAATTCCACGTGGGACATTTTTTAAAAGACAAGACAAAATAAATAGGAAAAAAAAAAAAATCTGAGTGCTGTAAAAATACAGGAGAGTACCATAAAAAGATATGTAGCACAGCATGGACATAGGAGGTTGAAACTTTTCTTATGGGTTTAAATAAAACATAAATTGACAAGGGATACAATTGCGTGCCACACTGTACAGCTTTTTTTTTTTTTTTCTCTCAACTGTGTGGTTTTTTTATTCTCTTCCCTCCATATGCAAAACAGTTCATATTTTTTTCCACCTGGGGAAAGCAGGCTTAGGACTGAGATGGGAAAAGTCTCTTATGAATTTCTAACCTTCAGTATAAATTAGAAATCACAGAATCAATCCCAACAACTTCAGGAAAAGAGATGATTTACTATTTGTTACTGATCCAGTGCCTCAGAAGCTACGACTAATATCTACATCCAGATGTCTCATGGATTGGTTAGACTCTGAAACTATCTTAATAGTTATATTCTTAACTAATGTATATATTAACTTCATATTCTTAATGCTTACTGTATTTTTTTTTCCAGTTAGTTTACCCTGCTGAAAAAAACACATTCTGAGAACATACTGATAAAACAGATGGATCAACAAATGAGATTTTTTACACATGCACAGTGCAATATCCTTTGGCCAATGCATTCTAAAGCCAGCTTCAGACTTTGACAGCTTCTAAGAATTTTCCTAAGAATTACTCCCTAAACATATTTATGTTTGATCTACCTACATGTCACCTATAAAAATACTCAATAGCAGCCAAGTATCTTCTTGAACAATAAAGATACACTGCAGCAAATAAAATTTAAAAGTCTGCTGTTAAGAGTTTTTCACATATCTGCCAGTGATTTCTTACCCATTTCTACCAGGATTATCTACAAAACAGAGGTATACCAGATAAATACTTATTTCAAGATTCAGTGAGCTCCATAAAATCTTTAGTCTGTAATAAAAGCAAATAATTTCAGGCTTATTAAAACAGTTTGATACTACTACAACTCATCTTCACAGACAAAGCTATTAGACCTGTGAGTATATTAGATCCACCACTGCAGGCACCAGCCCACAGAAGCATGACTGAATTACACCATTAGCCCGAGACAAACACCCAAGCCATGTTACCTACAGAAACTTGAACTACATACGATGTAACAATAAAACAACTCTTTTGATAATGTATTTTGAGAGTACCTGTATTTCTTACACAGCTTAAGTAACTCCTCCCTTACTCATGCACATTCTTGCCCCATGCCAATACAAGCATGGTGTCTAAGCATCCCACTCCCAACACAACCATAGCAGCCTTGCTCAGCTACCTCACATACCTTGCCCTTTTCCCCTCCCTCCACTTTTTCTTTGTTTTGCTGTCTTCATCTTCCTCAGGACCTACTGTAACATGACTTTCGTTTAATAAACCAAAACTGACAGCTGCTGCTATCCTTCCTCTTAAAGGCACCATCTCATAAACAGCAGAACTCATGAAGCCCCATTTCCCATGGATTTGCACTGTCTCAGCCATGCCCAATGCTCCCTGCAGTCAAGTCACATTCTATCCCGGTCACCTATTATCTCACTCCTCTTCTCCAAGCACTGCCCACAATTCACTTAACTTCTCACGTCCTCCAGCTACTGACTGAAGAAAAGAGTACTGCACTTCATACGTGGTTCTTACCCCACAGAAGAACTGTTTGCTGGCCAACTGACAGGCTAAATACAGGGAACTTCTGAATTCATGCAAAATTTACCCCTAAAGAGATGATCTTACTCAGTGAACCCATCAATTTTAACAAAGCTTGTTAAACATTACTAAAATGCAAAGTCTTTGAGATCTCGCCCCTCAGCTAATTTCTTTTCTGAAATTAGCCAATGAGCTCAGAATTTATTGAGATACAAGATTAAAGAAAACATAACTGCTAAAGACTTGTGTCTTTAGAAAGGTGAATTAAAGATGGTTTACACACTACACAAACGTATAAAAACCAACAGCAATTCTACTTCTTTAAATAAAAAACACAGAAAATAGGTGCATCTCAACATCTTATCTGTGTGAGAACAGTTGACTGTGGACTCTCAAATTGAAAAATTTTCTAGCATGTCTTAAGTTTTCTTAAAAAAAATTGCATTTACATGTTCTTTTTGTCCTTTTAATAAGTATGTGTATCCTCTGAGCATTTTTAAGTGTGTTTTAAAGGAGGTGTAAAAGTCTCAGAGATAAAAGAAGGTCTTCTACAAATTTTGTGAAAACTGGCAGCCTTGTAGAAAAAAACACCTTGAATTCCTGTCTTCAATGAGGGGAGAAGCAGGTGGAACTCTGCCTTCTCCACTGGCAGCCCCAGCAGACCAATGAGCCAGCACACACACAGCATCACATTTGATTAATTCTGGAATGTTTTATATACTTAGTATTCCAGTATTTATCTAACTTCAGAAAATCATCAAGTAGTGAGCATATATAGTGCCTTGGTCCTGGTTTTGATAAATTCTAGCAAGTTTGAATTCTAGCAGTTCAAGCAACAATATAATGACTAATAGGTGCACAGTTCTGTTTGGTTGATTTTTTTTTTTTTAAAAAACTCATATATGCAACCTACAGAAATGTATGAGTTTTTTTCCTACCACTGGGTGTTCCTAAGTTAATGCTTTTTCAAAGGGAGCACAACTTTTACATCCATTCCAAAACACCAATTTTTATATAATGGAAAAATTAAATTCTTCTACTACAAGCAAGATCTGAATGAGTTTTAAACCACTCATCATTAAAGAGAGTGAAATTTGATCTTCATTTGTGCTCAGAATAAGAAAGAGCTATACATTTTCCACATTGCTACAAAAATTGATTATACATAGCATTTTTCTAAGAACACATTTTAAACAAAAGAATCTTTTTAAAAAATAATTCTCTGGCAAGATACTAACTTAAAGTTTGTTTAGCACATTATTTTAAGTTATGCTTAACTTCTTGCCATCAAAAAAAAATCTAACATTCTAAAAATATTAAGTATTTAACTACAGCTTAACTGCACCTATGGCAACAAGAACATCATGAGTGCTGCCATTCATTCAACACACGTCTGAAGAATATAAGGATACCACATAAAACCAACACAGACCTTTCAACTTTATGTCAAGCTATTTCACTTCCTTTCACTACAACCTGATTACTAACGATTAAAGAACACCAAAATCCAAAGGCAGCATAACACAGACCTAGAAAGAACTCAGTAAACATCTGTATGCTGTTTGGAATGTTTTCTTGCAAGGTAGTTGAGCTTACTGATTAGTTCAATAAAAAGAAGATCCTAATTTTATTATAATAAGGATAGAGATCTAAAAAAATTTAGTCATGGAAAGCATTACTATTATGTCAGTGATTTTTTTGGTAAGCATTCTCGAGAGAGGGTGAAACTGAAACCTGACTACAATGTAGCATTTATTAAAAATATTATTCAGTTGTGAATCTGACAGCCCTCCCATTCTCACAGTTGCATTTAAATATGTGGAATCCAATCCAGATCAGTTTGCTAAGGAGGGTTCAACATCTACCAGCATTTCTCATATCTAAAACAGAAAGTGTATACTTTTCCAGTTGAGATAACCTACTATGCAATTAAAGAGGAAAAAAAACAACAATTTGAATCCCTGTATACATTAGTGGGGAAAAAAAGTTAACTTTCATTTCAATCATTTAAATATTTGAGTTTTGAGTGTAGCTTTAAAAAAATCCAGTTCTGAATCACTGGAATTTTTGTTCTATTTCCTGTAAAAGCACCAACAGCAACATAGTTCAGCATTCCACTTGCAGCAGTTCAGAAAAGATCAGCCTGATCCCTCAGACCTAAATTTACAGTCATCTCATAAACTTGAGGTCACATCTGACCAACTTATTTCTTTCCAGAGCTTCTAGCCATAGAGATCATGATAAGGAGGTGGCACTTGCAATAGAATGAAGAGCAACCTAGTTTTGTTTCAAAGCACACTCTCACAAAGAAACAGCTTGCCAAAAAGCTCTTCAAGCTCCCTATTAAAAAAAAAAAAATTTGCTGAGAATAATTTCTTCAACACACGACGCATTTAATTCTACAAGGCTTGAAAAGCATACCAGTTATCTATAAAGCCAAAGGCCATTACAAAACAACACAGGACCACAGCCTTCAAAGCAATGCCATGGTGAGAAAAACCACTATCGTCTTCCATTCTGTCACTGCTGGAAAACAGAAGTTTCTACCAAGGCACTGTCACAGGAAGAGTGCCCATTTTCAAAAACTCTATTTTTACATCAGCAAGTTTAAAGGAAGAGAGAACTGTTTGACTTCTCTTGATGTTGAGAAGAAAAGCTGTTTATATTTAATAGTCTTTGAAAGCTGGTGTAAGCAACGGTACTAAAGCATAACAAGAAGATGGTACTGTCACTAGATGATGCTTTAGCAAATATCTCTGTGAAACAAAACTGGGATAAGCCAAACCAAGTATCTCCTCCCACTGCCTTCCTCTCCTCTTCCCCTTTGGAGGCTTGCCTGTGAAGTAACATGAGAAAAATCACCCAGATCTTCCAGTTTTGAGATGAGACCGAGAGTCAGGTCAGTGTCTGTGCTGCTGCAGTACAAACCAAGGCACTCCACACAGCTGAGCACCCCTAAGTTTAACATGTGGATAACAGCCGCAAGTGACTGAAACTTTCATTTAAATCGAACGGTAACACTTACTGAAGCTGATGGCATGTGTCTCCTAATTTGTCAGTGGAACTTCCCTCTTGCCAAAAGCAGGTACCATAATTCTGAGGTTTGACAAAACCCAATTTCAATACAGATCAAGAACAAATAATTGTAATACAGATATGAAATGCAAATGCCTGATTATCTGGAAAACCATAAGCAAAGCTGAAAATTATTCCCGATTTCAGCAAATTGCAGACAACCATTAGTACAATGCAACTGGAATAAAGTCACTGGCCCTCCTTACTGTAGTGCACATGCAGTACCATTTTGGTGGCTAAAGTTACGATGCAAACCAATTTGAACAGTCTCAAGAAAATGACTCTGTATTTTATGTATATCTTTTAAACATCTACATAAGTCAGAGTACTGAAAATTACACATTTTTAAGAGTTTGACAGCTGAACTTCAGAAACAGCTTTAAGTCTATACCAAATACTCCAAATTTATGATGACTAGAAAGCCACAACTGAAGTCCATTCCTTGTTAACAAGTGTTCCTTTGGAATTCTTTTTTTAAGTGTGCACTTACTACTATTAATACAGAAACACCTACAGGTCTTGGGCAAAAAAGAGGCTTTGCTGAGCTACCAGATAAGGTACAAAGAACACAAAGCCCCTGCCCGGAAGGCGTTGCTGCATCTAACAGGTCCGAGCATTCAAACTTTTGATACAATGAATGAGACTAAGCACTACACACCTCCGCACAGCATTCAGAGGGACAAAACAGAACAAGAGAAGAAATAAAAAAGAAACCGTCGACATCTCCTCTCTTCAAAATCCCTCTTATCAGAAGCGTTTCAAGAACTCCTACTCAAGAACTAAACTGACTTGAATAATGGAAACTAACGTCCCAAATATACTATATATGGAATCGAGCCCAGACAGCCCCTGCAAAGACACCAGGCACCAAGAAATCGCACCTCTGACACTGTTGTTACTCATCCTCAAATGGCGGAGTCTCGCCCAGCGCACTCACACCTGTCACCTGCTAGGCGCCAGGCCAGCCCCTCGCCCTCCGTTCCTCCCTTCCTCCTTCCCTCCCTCCCCGGCTCGGCGAGCCCGCTGGCAGGCTGCTTCCGCCCGCCCAGGGCCGCGCAGCCCC
>NW_008586216.1:56655-60799 GCF_000691845.1 Merops nubicus | reverse complement strand
CCAGCCACCACGCCCCCCAAACCAGTATACTTGCTAAAGTACCATAAGGGAAGCCCATGAACTGCAAACCCACTGACACAGAATTTCTAGCCCAAATGCTCTGATTTATTAGATCATGTCCTGGTAGATGTTGATATATATATACAAATCATGATAGGAAGTCTTGATTTCTTCTATTGATATGGAAAATTATTCGGGATCATTATAAATGGAGGACTGAATATTTTTGTTGCCAGAGAAGCTTTCTTCTAGGAAATGTCCAGCCATCCACAGAGGCTGCAGGAAAAAATAACTGAGAAAGCACAGATCCTATCTTTGCTTTGCCGAGTTCCTATTGATTTTGCCATATGAATGAAGAAAAATATGAATAATAGAAAGAGAATACCTTTAATGAAACTCATTGTTAATCTTCACTTCCCTTGTCTGTGGGACCCTCTGATATTTCTTCTCTAGGCTAGTGAGGTGTTATACAACAAGACAAAGGCCTGAGTGGGGCTTACCTAACATACACAGCAGGTCCAAAAATAATAATTTTAGCATCTTGCTTTATTCATGAAGGTCAGAACAGTGAGTGGAGGATTTATCTCTCTCTTTTTTCTTTTTCTTTTTCTTTTTTTTTTTATTTTTTCCCTCTCCCTCTGCAGGGTGCATAAACAAAGATAAAGGTTAAAATACTTGTTTTTCCTAAGGCCCTAGTGCTTGGCTGCAGCAGTATAGGTGACACAGTTAAAAGAGAGATAGCAAGAAAGAAAAGGTGTGTTTTGGAAGTAATACACTTTTAAACTTTTATAGAGATTTTAAAGCCAAAAGTATGGAAAGGAGACGGGGAAAAATTCTCTGTTGGGACAGGAACACAGTCAGTCTCCTATTGACTGCGTGAATTTACATGAACAGACAAGATTTTGCATCTGAGCATTTTTTCCCTACACTTCACGGTAACAGTTTCCACACTGCGGTGTTCCCCACAAGTAGTGCAATGCAGTTTGATTTAGCCAGTTTGCAAAGATCCAGAGTTGGTCTCACCTTACACCTAATTTCTGGTGGATAAAGGCAGACATGAAAAAAGAAAATACAAACAGATGGTCAATCTGTTTGCTGATGCTCTTGGCTCTCAGGCTGGGCATTTCGGTCTTAAAGTTTTTAATAGCACTGTGCATCACCTCATTATGCCACATGTAGCAACTTTAGACAAAGCAGCACCTGGATCTTTAGAGACTTCCTGGCTTTGGAGTTGGAGGATAGTACATCTGTGATACTCAGATCGTTAAAGTGAGAAATTCAGTAGAATGTTTTTGCAAGTGCAAGAAATCAACAATACAGAGATTCAGGGCTTTAAATGTGATTCTTACAATGGCGATTCCGTTTTCTAAATGGTGAGATTTTGCCACTGGTTGTGAAAGTCCAGATACAAGCTTTCACACAACATGTCAGAGCAGTTACATTCTCCTTCTGTACCAGAGAGGAAAGAAATACCAGTGATACATGTCACTATTCCTGAAGATCCCTTTAGAACATAGACTTCTTCTGGGCTGCAGGATGAAAAGACTATTTTTCAGACTAGCTGTCTAACGTTGCCTCACTGCACTTCAGAGCTAACATGCAGAAAAAAACATTCCCTATCTATGTTGGATATTGTTGCTTTTGCAGCATAACTGAATGTGGGCTTATGTGCTTTTTATTAAATTGAGCAAGCTTGACTTGTAAATAAGGAAAAAAAAATGTCTGGAATAATTTAGGCTACACAACCAGCTTCTACATCTCTTGTGGAGTCATGCTGTAATCAATGCCAGCAGCAGATACATGATGATTTTCAAGCACAGAACTGTGGTTGGTCTTTAAAAGAGAAGTTCCCTTCTTACCAAGCATATCTGAATTCCAGGAGCTGAATTAATCAGGAACATCTGTTGCCTGCCTACAGCCAATATGAAAAAGATTCTTACCAAAACTTGCAAATATATGCATATATATAGATACATGTGTATATATACATACACAGATGAACATAAGCATAAACATCCTCAAGCAGAAAGTGTATTTCTGACTTGGAAAGGCTTACAAAGTGTGACAGTTTGAAGCTGTGGTGAAGCTGCATCTTACAGGTGGGACAATTTCCTGACCTGTTCCCAAACACTGGTAAGACCACGTCTGACTGTCCTCTTAGAGGTGTGTGGCTACAGGCCATTTTATCTCAAGTTTGTTTCTATTATCTGAAGAGAAGCTCAGTGCTTCATCAGTAAGATCTTTTCTCAAAGACAGGTGAAGCTGGAAATACGAAAGAAAACTTAAGAGACTAGCTGCCAGATACAGCCAACAGATGCAGTGGTTCATGGAGAAAGGAGCCAGAAGTTCAACTGAGGGTGGTGTATGTGTGCTCAGCAATGCTGATGGTGGTGCACTGGAGAACATGCTGCCCAACACCAACTGGAAAAGCTGTCTTGATACATCAAAGTGCTTGACCCAAACTAAACTCCCAAGGGAGCATGCAGCCCCTCAGATCTGGGCCTGCAGGTAGGCAGGTTTTTCTCACTGGGAGATCTCACTGCGATCACAAGATCCCAACTGTGTTAAGGGAGAGGCAGACAAAGTCTGCACGTATCAGGCTGACAAATGCATGCTGCTTTCATGGTGAAGGTTGGCAGCTTGGGAATTTCAGCACCTGGAATATGACTCCAGCTCCATTTATTCATTGGCAGCTACAGAGCAGATTGAGTGCCTTGGTCCAGTGCAGCGCCTGAGCTGGCTGAGCCTCAGCCTGGCAGCAGCGTCAAGGCCAGGGGAGGGATAGGTGTGGAGGCTCCCTGCTGTGAGGGACAGACTTCCTCCATCTACCCTTGTAGACTGACATCTAGGGAAGTTTTTTGCTTGCCTGGGTCTGAGACCCAGCGTGCAGTGACTTCTCAGACTGCATATGGACACCAGAGATACTGCCAGAAGAACCAGTGGTGGGGTTTCTCTGCTATTTCTTAAAAACAAAGGGGACTTGATCTGGGATGTGGAGGTTAGGACAGCCTTGGCTGCAGTGAGCTAGAGATGGTATAATTCAGGATCCTGAAAGGAGGAAACAAGGGCAATATCAGGAATGCAAGCCTGGACTTCAGGAGAGAAGACTTTGGTCCCTCCAGAGATCTGTGGGGGAGCATTCTGTCAGCTATGGGAAGAGGTGTCTAGAACACGTGGTTGATTTTCAAGGACTATGTCCTTAAAGCTCAAGAAGGTCATTGTGACATGAGGTCAAGCAAAGGCTGCAGGAGGCCAGGATGAATGAATAAGGAGCTCCTGAATAAACTCAGACATAGAAACAGCTCATAATAAATAGTGAAACACTTCCACCTGTTCATTTTACTGTTGGAATCACATGTGAATAAAAAGTAAACTTATCTATACATCAGTAGATGAGGTCAATTTAAAAGCTACTTAAAATAATCAGGACTTGCACTTTCTGTCAGTAGAGAACTTAAGTTTTAAATTTGTCTATCATTTTCCAGTTTAGAATTGCTTGAAAAGCAGCCTCCTCTGCTGTGTAACAAACGTTTTTTTGGTAAGTACTTCAGGCTCCGAAGAAATAAATGTTAGTACTTAGTGGTTTACTAGAGGTATATTGAATTAGGTTTTGTACTCTAGAAAACTCTTAGGTTAGAAAATTCATAGTTTGAGATTTTTGTGATGCTTGAACAGCACTGAAAAAAATTATTAAATTAAAAAAAGATTCAAGAACTTGTGCTAAATATAAAGAAACCTCAGACTGAGTGAGATTCAATACATTCCTCTCTATATACATTATTTTTCTTATAAATTGGAGAGATCCCTCAAAGAATAATTATGAAGTTCACACCACATTAAAAGAAAATCATTGTTTCACAAAATATTGGCTGGCTGTAACTTGAAATGTATGTGTTGCAGGTGTTTCATAATTAACAATTCAGTCCTGCATCCCCTCCTCCCCCTCTTTGCACTCATGTTCACATCTTTATTTAAAGGATTCTCTTGCTAAGATAAAAAAAAGTTTGAGGGAAGCTGAAGATTTTAGAGTGAAAACTGCACAGAGATTACTAAGCCTTTTTGAAAAAGTTTGTGAAGAAGAATATTTTCTCCCATCACTGAAAGAAAGAAATCCACACTAAAAGAAGAAAATGGGAAACAAGTT
>NW_008586216.1:24514-56608 GCF_000691845.1 Merops nubicus | reverse complement strand
TGCATGAGTGAGGTTGAACCTGCCATTACTGTTCCTTTCCAGTTGTTTGTTAAAGCTTTGCTGTGGCTGGGCTGCCAGTTGCATGTCAGTTGTGTGGAGTCTCTAAAGCAGAGCGGTCTCACAAGTCTTATGCGGAGAAGCTGAGGGAACTGAGGTTGTTTAGCCTGAGAAAAAGGAGGCTCAGGGGAGACCTTATTGTTCTCTACAACTACCTGAACGGGTTGACCACTTCTTCCAATTAGCAAGGGATAGGAAAAGAGGAAATGGTCTTGAGTTACACCTGGGGAGGTTTAGGTTGGACATTAGGAAAAATTTCTTCACCAAAAGCATTGTAAAGGACTGGAACAGTCTGCCCAGAGAAGTGGTGGAGTTACCATCCCTGGAGGTATTTAAAATATGTGTAGATATGGTGCTGAGAGTCATGGTTTAGTGGTGACCTGGCAGTGCTGGCTTAATAGCTGGGTTTGATGATCTTAAAGGTCCTTTTCAATCTAAATGATACTATGATATTGCTGAGGCATCTGCTGTGTGGTGGATCCGGCTGCGGTCACACTTTACCAACAGGCTTTCATGCTTAGGCCTGGTGGGTGGAAAGATGCAGATCACAGTTGCCACAGAAAGGTATCTCCACCAAAAAAGGGACCACAGGGCTGGCTGAGTTTGTGACGTGAACTGGTTTGACAAAAGAGCAGAGAAACCGCAGAAAGAGCAGAATGGGGGGAAGACACAGCTCACTCTATGTGAGGCAGTAGAGTGAGTTTGTACTGGAGCAGCCCTTTGTATTACCTCTATATGGAGTCAGTGGTGTCCCATAATGACTTAAAAAACAGATTCATAAGGCTGTTGAAAAAGTTAGAAGAAATATATCCTGCCGGATCCAAGAGCCTGAGAGAGGTGAGGCTGCTCAGCTCCATGTCCCTGGTGAGGCGGGAGGTGTTCCCAGCAGGCAAACACACACAGAGCACACGTACACACCACGTATGTACTCGTACGCGTGTCTGGACCCATGGATCAGACAGACATCCAGAGCACTCACATGGCCACAGGCAGCACCAAGAGCTTCATCCTGCTCCTCTCTCCAGCAGAGCAGGATGGAGCGCCACGAATTGGTCCTGCTGGCAGCTGGCCCAGAACCTCAGCATGCCCAGCAGCTGCCCCTGGATCCCAGTCTCCCCAGTTGCTGGAACCAGGACATAAAACATCCAAGGTTGCAATCCCATTGCAGCTGCTGGGACAGATTTTTGTGCATAAACACATGCACGCACAAACACATGTGCATGCACACACATGCAGACAGAGCTGGCTGGGAGCCCCCTATCCCAATAGCCAAACCCTTGTCCTCAGAGGACAAGCACATGTGCACACACACATATAGACCTGATTGCTGCCAGTGACAGAGTGAGGAAGGGTTGTGGCAAGCAGCCAGGACAGGGTGCACTGCCTGAGCACAGAGCATGGCTGGCACATGTGCCCACCAGCCAACTACTTACCTGCCACTTTTTGCCCCTCCTTTTTCCATTCCTGGTCCCCCACAGTTCACCTAAACCCCCTTTTCCCACCTTTAGTTCCTCCTTGAGACATCCCATAATAAATCCTGTGGGATCCCCTGCTCCTCCTCCCCTGCACCCACAACGTCAACACCATACCTGGGCAGCAAACCCCTCAATCAGAGGTGTGACCCAGGAGTGCTCCAGGTGGCTCCTGGTGGTAGGTTTCGTGCTGGCTGTGGACTGCGGCTCTCCTAGAACAGCCCTGACAGGGCCATGGCAAGGTGACTTGTCCCTCAGGAGCCTTTGATTTGGGCTTCCACCTCTCGTCTTGCCCCTGAGCTCCTTGGGGCTGATATGATGGGCCTTTGGTAGGCTGGTGGCCATGGGGTGAGCCTGGGAGAATCCAGGGCAGGGGATTATTTGGAGTCCCCCTTCCTGCCATATTCACTCATTCTGTGCTTCTTAGTGGGTGCATGGATGAGCTCTATCACACAACCAAATAAAGTTTGGAAGACATTGGGAGACCACCATCTGACTGCAAAACTAGCTCATGTCACCAGTTCAGAGATATCTGGATGTGCTTTTGTCTCTCTCACTTCCTTTCTATTCCTTGTGCTTCATGGACACACTGTCCAAAAATTCACAGCAAATATAAAAAGAGCAAGAGAAGTCAACATGGGAAGAACAAAGAACTCATGGGAATGAAGTTATCCAAATACATTTATGAAAAACATTAAGTGTCTACTGACTTAAATAAACTTTGTGAAAGAGCTTCCAGAGCAATCAGATGCACCGAGGCACTTGCTGTTTGCATGTTTGAGCTGGCACAGCCCTTCCATCACAGTGTCAGATTGCCTTGAAAGCAATCAGCAGCTGTTACATTGTGGGAAGGTGCAGTTTACAAATGCCATTCATCTAGTGGTCATGAAAAAAAATATTCTCAAGAGTGAAAACCTGCAACGTAGTAACAAGGTAATGCCTGATGATCATTCAAAATTTTACGGGCTTCAGTCCTTCCTCCTAAACTTGTTGAAGCTGCACAATGACAAGCATATGACATTGTGCCAAAAAAACCCCACCAACTTTTATGTACAGATTTAGTATCTATATGGCTCCCTGACATATGCCTATCTTCAGTCTGTGAATCACTCCCACGCAGTGAACTGTGGCTGTTGTTTTTTTTTTCAAAGGCAATCAATCCCAGAAAACAATGCATCTCCTCAGTTCATGGTTGCAAGAGATAAACATTTATAAAAACAAGTAAGCATAACTTGTTCCCTTTATTCCAACTGCAGTTCCTCCATTTTCATTTGATAATTACGTGATTTCATAAGATTATTGTGGACTGACATGACTGAATAGCAAAAACCTGTGCTAGTAAGGTCAAAATGCCTTTCTTAAAGAAAACCTTGTCCATTTTTACAACAGTTGTAGAAACAAAAGAATATAATGAACAGAAGGCAAGACACCCCTCTACTGGCAGAGAAAAATGGGCTAAATCAGGAGTCAGGATGCATGTGAAAACAATGACTACTGAACATAGCCCAATGTATTAAATTAGGATGAGGCAAGGTCACAGGCTCTGACACCCATGGGAGCCATCAGTTTGTAACTTTGGAAGGCTCATGGCAATGTGATCTTATAAAGACTTACTTGCCTGAAAGCAGCCACCCCGGTGACATGAGCTATGATCAATATTACAAGCATTGTGAATATCTAACATATTTATTTTTGTGAGATACAAAACACAGCTTAGCATCTTGACAGGGTGGATTCAAGGAAAATACTGGCTTTGCCACTGTAAGACAGACAGGCTCCAAGAGGGTGGAAACCAAGGTGGCCTCTCTGTTTCTGAGAGCTTCATTACACAACAGAGGATATCCTTAGGTGGTTCTTCTCTTTGAAATCTGATTAATCTAGTAGGATGGAAATCTGTCTAAGAATCTGCTGGGATAAATGAGGGATGGCAAGAATACTAAAACTGGTCTAATACAGTCTTGTCAAGGACTTGAACTTGCTTCCTTACGAAAAAGTAAAATTTAAACCAGTTAGTGTTAGGCTTGCAGAATATATCCTGAATGCAAAGCAAGGTGGAAAATGAGCTGCTTGCAATTAGCAAGCCAGATATATTAGACCCACTGATCTGTAGAGACCAAAGCTTGCACTGCTGTACTTAGAATATGTGTGCAAGGGTTTCATGGACAAAACAATCATAACACACCCTGCATGTTCTATAATACTGAAAATCTCTGTAGAGCTGGTCAATCCTGTGCTGTGCAGCTACTGAAAGGACATAGAAAAGATCTAAATATTCTGTCTTTAAAAATTCCTAACCTCTTTTATGTGTGTACCTACAAACCCTCTTTGTGACGTTAACTCAGGAAGAAGCATACTGGTTATCTTAAAAAAAGATTTAGGGTTATATAATACAGAAACCTGCAATCCTGTCCTCTCAGTCTTGTGTGTCTGATGGACTCCTTCAGTCAAGGCAGAAAATGGGATGGGCCCTACGAATCCAGGCACTGGGTTCCAAGTGCCACAGACCTTGCAAAGAAACAGAGTGTTAAAACTAGGCCTATCCCTATGGTAGGTTTACAGAAAACAACAGGAGAGCTGCATGTCAGGATTGGATCACTCTGCAAGTAGAGGGGAGCTGGAGCTGAGGGTGATGTCATGCTGCAGGAGCAGTGCCCTTCCAAGCAGGAGACCCGTTGTGGTAGCAAAGCCAGAAAAGCAGGGCAGATTTGGTGACAGCAGCCTGGGTCAGCCAGCGTCCAGCAGTCACCAGGCAAGCCCATAGACACAGGATAGGTCCAAAGTCAAGCCAGGAAGCCAAGTCAGTGTGCTATTCAACAGCACACGTCAGCAGCCACGGGTATGGCTGCAGCATAGCTTGGCCAGGGAGCACCAGAGAGAGGGAAGATATGTCTGGTGGAGGCTTCTCATGGCTTTTCCTCAAGCAGCTCTTTTCAAGGCTGCACAGCAGCAATGCAATGAAGCCTTGAGATCAGGTAGGTCGACCCTGGGGATCGGGTGACACAGGGTCCTGACACACTGTGACTTATTAAAAAATCCCCTTTCCTTTGACACAGATCATGTAGCCAGAGCAAAGTGTTCAAGAGGAATGAAACCAAGTGCTTTGTCAGCACACACAGGTCTTGTGGAACAGTAGATGAAAATGGTCACCTACATCTACAAGATGCCAAGGTTAGATAGGAGAAAAAGGAAGACCCCTTCTTGCAGTCAGACTGACATGATGAGAAATGACTGCTGTGGAGAATCAAGCCTTCATTTCTTCCTGCCTCACCCTGCACAAGAGGGTATATGGACATTTTCAGAAGCACTCACAAATGCTCTGTGTCATCCTTTTTCTTAAGTTAATGAATGCATACAACAGAAGCAGAGGCAGCCTTAACCATTTAGAAATTCAGCTAGTAGTTCCCCAAAACAGTATGCTAAGGTTACTTTGCAACATCTGTGACTCTCCATTTTGCTGAAAAGTGCCTAAGAGAGATTAGAATTAATAAAAAAAAAAAATCACACAAAACCCCCCCCCAATTTTTTTAAAAAAAAAAAAATCAACCCCCCCGCCCCCAATAGTTAAGAAAGGTAGAAATGATTGGTGCAAAGGAAAGTGAAGAAACTAATTTTAGTCCTACTGATTTCACAAGGGCTGGAACTTCCCAGTTCCTTGGGTGTCTACTACTTTATTCTGTTTCCTCTTCCTGCTGGGAAAAAGGGACAAAGTACCACAAAAATATTCAATTGCAATTGCTAATTATACATTTTTAGCTCTCAAATATCTCTGAATCAGATTTTGCAATTTTCTACAATTTTACATCTAATTAGCTGGAAAGGTATCAAAGTAGAACTTCATAAAAAAGTGAAGGTTAGTATTTTTTAATGAATAAGGAGGAGGAGAAGGGAAGACAAAATTTATTATTCCATTTTAATTGCTTCAGAGACTACAGACACAGTGTGAAAAACTAAAACTAAGGTGTTGAAGAAAGAAAAAGGACAGCTAAATGAAGGAAAGCAGACTCACACCAAAAATATGTTTTCTATTTTTGATATTCTCTTTTCCTTTCTCTTGGTATAGTATCCTTTAGTAACACTTTTCTCCATGTATCATGATAGCTATATTTGCTTTTTTCAGACATTTGTCTTATTTATGATTACATTTCCACACAGGCATCTTTTACGCTGTCAGTCTTACCTCCAATGACAGCACATAACCAAAAAACTGTAAAAAGCCAGGCATCTTTTCTGTCTTACTTCATAAATGTCTGCATACCTACATGGGGGTGTGCATGTATAGACTGTGTGCACACGCGTAGACAGGAATTGTTGTCTTACCAGCTTTCTCAGGACTGGATGGTCGTGGTCCAGGATCTGAACTGTTCTTTTCCACTGTGCTGTGGATAAGAAATTATTTCCTACCTCCTGCCAAACTCCTCCAACTAAACAATTGCTTTTACACATGCTCCTGTTACTTCAAATGTGCAGGGAATTCCTTCTTCTGTGGTTCCATAAATCCAAGCTCTGGATTATTTTCTAATTTTTCTAGTGCACACCTTCCGAGACTACAACACACATAGAATCCCTGTGCATGGATGTACTTCAGTTGTATCAACATAAGAGTATAAAGGGGACTATGTTTTCTTTTGCACCTGTATTTTTAAGTCAGTGAGGTGTTGCAAAGAGGTCACCCTAGGAGCAGAGGTACAAACATCTGAACACAGTTATTGTGTATGGCAGTTAGAATACTTGATAGTTTGAGGTATTTTTATTAATTGTGCCTTCTTGCCTGATGGGAAAGAATTGGAAATGAATATACGGTAAAGACACAATGATTTAGGTCTTCTGTGCAAATGTGCAGTTTTAAAGATATTCTCAAGCTTTGTGTCCCTCTTCTGTGCCCATAGAAATTGGTAGATGGCTTAGTGAATGCTGTGCTGGCACAAGAAGGGCCCATGCTCCTATGGTGGCCCCTATCTCCAGCAGGTAATGCAATGATCTCTTGCACTATCATAGACATAGCTGAGGTCCCATCTTCCATGTCAGAACTGTGATGTGCTTTTTATACGGAGATGATGATGATGTGAAGGATGAAAATGTACTATGAGAGCAGATAAAACACCTAACAAATTCTGTGCCCTTTTGGAAAAGGATGATAGGGATGTGTACAATCTAGAGAAGGAAAACTTTGCTCCCTTAAAGAAGGAAATAAATGCTTCTCCTCAAAATAAAATAGTAAGCTTCTTCTTCCCCAAAGAAGAATCTTCTATCTCTGTAATAATATACAGGTGTCTTCTTGAATTTTCAATACTGGCACTTCTTATGCCCTTCTGCAAAATCCTACTCAAAGTCTGTGATGTCACATACAGCAGACACAGCAAAACCATATGCTGGTTGCACATGTTGTGTTGTTTCTTTTCCTTCTGTCAAGTTCCAGATGTCTGGAGTGATCTGGAAAGGAGTGCTGTCCTCTTGCACGTGTTAACTACCCTTCTTACATGTAAAAGAAGGAAGATACTTGAGGTTAGAGGAGCAGACAAAGATTAAGTGAGAATTTTAGCTAGCAACAAATCAAGCTTACAAAAAGAAACCTGTTCAATTTGCTCTGTATGCTGCAACAGTTGTTATGCTCTAATTACTGGCTAAACTGTGTTGGAGGCTGTAGGTGGCATAAGAGGAGTTTATGTTTGAAAATGAGTGAGCTGACATGTATTGGATCATCAAAGGAAAGGTAGCAAGTTCTGCATGCCTTTTTGTCTGCAGGTTCTTTTTTCATAATCTCTATCAAACTGTTGTTTCCTAGAATTTTATGGATTCATCATTTTGGACCAAGGTTCCTCACACAGTCCCTGTGCAGTTTCAGAGTATGCCTCCTCAGTATTAACAATCAACGCTGAACTATGCAGGGGGAATATTTAAATAAAACTTCCAAAACAATGAAGAGTTTGAAAGGGTTTTTTTGAATATGTGTTGAGGCCAAGAAATGACTGTTCCCATGGGATCAGAGGTTAAATCTTTATTTCTAAATGACCTACATTTAGCACCCTCCCTAGGAGAATAGTGTAATGTCTGATAACGTGCTGAGCTGAATGTCTAGTCACCTGTGGCTTTTCAGGCATTCGGTATGTGTGGGAAATATTTGATGTTACAGAAGATAATAATTTAGTTTAAAACTAGCACTCTGAAAGCCTTTCCTACAAAATTCTTTCAAATCAACGGAACAATTTCCACTGAACAAAAGATAAAGACCTTGATCAGCTCTCAGTTTTCACTGAGTTATTTTAAACTATTACATAAAAAGATTTATTTGCAAACAGATAAACAAATGTTTTCGATTACTCTTTTTTTATTGTGTTTGCTAGTTTAAACTGCTTTAAGAAATTTCGATGGATATGAAAATAAGGAAAGAAATGCAGACATTCACTTAATCTCATTTAAACTTTTCTTCAACTAACTTATTGCAATAACAGAGAAATTATTTTAATTGAAATACTATGTTAAATACTATTCAACTGAATGAGGGGTCGGTGACTTAAGGAACAGATGCTCATAGGTCTTGCTCGTTACCTTAAGCTATTGATGAAGGCATCTGACTACACCACTTTGTAGAAGTCATGTGTCTTGAGAGTTTTGAAGATATGAAAGTGTCCAAGCTCAAGACATAATTAAAAAAAAAAAAAAAATCCAATTATGAAGAACATGAACAAAAAGCTTTGTTTGGAAACAGCTACTAAAAGGAATTTATTTTTCATTTTGAGAAAGCAACTGTTGTGCAGTTTCAGCACATCTGTGCCATAAATATCTCTTAAGAAGTCCTGCCCAGTTCTTTAAGATTTTGTAACTCATATATTCATAGTTTTAAAGCCAGAGAGACCATTAACTCATCCATCCAGTCCTAGATAATGAAGCCCAGGAAATTTCATACAGTTATTATTACATTGAGTCAAACAGCACACACTGTGGACTTAAGCCTACCTCTGAAATAGTATCCTAACTTCCCTGGACAACTCCAGAACATGGAGAACATGCCCTTTCATGTTTCGTGCATGGAGTTTTCAATCATCTGCAGTGTTTAATATGTACTTCTTATTTTTGATTTTAATGTATCTGCCTTAATTTGGCAGCTCTCAGTTTTCATTCCACGGAATACAGTACATCACCGAAATGCACGTGGTTTTAGGAGGAAAAGATAACTGTGACCTCTGCAAAACCGTCAGTAAATCACAATTCCTACTGACAACTAGAAAGGTTTTTAATGAAGGATGAAGGATTTGTTGATGTACTTATAAATTTAAGTATTACGTGTTGGACATTTTATCTAAAATTGTGGTCAGTTACAATTATTGTCTTTTTTAAATTTAGGATCCAGAATGCTGGTAAAGAGATATGAGTCAGATATGAGTCACTTAGTAGTAGTACTATAATTCACTGTATTGTTGGATGCTGGGGCAAAGAGGAGATATCTGCTTTTCAAAACGTTCATGTAAACCGATATTTTACAATTAAAACTTGATAACATGGAGAGACTGAAATAGTACTCTCATTGGAAGTTGCTGCTACACTGGAAAAAAAAATAAAAAGGAGAAACTACAGCATCACTCCTTTCATCTTTCTGTCAGGCAGGAGAAAGGAAGCTTTTCAGGAGTCCTAAGGTGTCCAGAAGGGTCATGCAAAAGCAGAACTGTACTTCTTGCTAAATTAAGTTCCTTCATTAAATCACTAGTCCTCATTTCTACACTCGTTTTGTCTAATTAGTTGTCAAAAATGGATCCCTGTGAGTATGTGGTCAGTAGACATACTTACTTAGGGAAACGCAGAGAAAATACAGCATGAACAGCCACAGTTCTTTCGGTGCAGGGATCTGTGATCCCACTAGGGAGAGCTCATACACCACATTTTTCTCACAGCAAACAACTGTTGCAATATGATCCTGTCTTCTCCTTTTCTTCCTGCAGCCATTATATAACAGATGTGTGAGGCCTGAAGCATGTGCCTATAATAATTTTAAAGGCAGAATACAGCAGGGAATTGTTGGGAGGTTTCTGCCTGTATCCTTCTTCTCATAATAAGGTTTTTCACGTTGTTTCTGAGGTGTAAGATTTGATAACAAAAGCAGAAGAGAGGCTGCATCTGCTGTGTACTTTTCTTTTTTTTTTTTTTTTTTTCCCATAGGTCATGAGGAACATCTCACCACCCTACTCATCTCTGTTCCTTGCATGCACGGCTCATAGTGGGAACCAATTTTTCTGCACCTTGGTCTCTTATCTATAAAACTGGGATAATAATACTTCCCTATCTGGTTAGCACAGCCTTCAAAGCAGGGGCCAGAGGTGCCCTCACTTTCAATTGGAGCCCATTTTTACTGTATCCTGAATAGGACATTATCTGAAGCATATCCTCAGCATAAGAAGGCAATATGAATGGTTGTTTGGGGAAGATGGCTGTTCGGGGAAGATGGTTGTTCTTCATAGTAAAGTTCAGCGTAAGGGGAGAGAGTGGGATAATTTTCTGATGTTGGAAAGCTGGCTTGGACTAAAGTACAATTTCCATCTCGGAGCTCTTATTGGTATTCCTAACACAAGCACTTATGTAGCAAGCTGCTATTCACTAAAGAGCTGAAAGTGCTGCTATAAACCACCAGAGGTTGCTATTACCAAATTATAATAAAGCAACACCGAATGCTCAGATCCATAATAGAACAAGTAGGTGTTTCTCCTTCCCAAATATATTCATAGATCCCTTCCAGTTTCTTGACCCAGCCCTCCAATCCTCAAGCCAGGTCAATTTGGAAGGAAGTAAAGGAAGACTTGGAAAAGCAGGGATGTTGGCTCTCTTAACTTTATATGAGTATGAAGGTGAAAGTTTCCCTTTCAGACTGAATTCCTGTGGTGAATCAAATGGCCCACACCTTTTTTTCACCTTCCTCACACGGACCTGGTCATTTATTATTCTCTTGGCACATAGGGGGACACAGTGACCACAGTTTCAGGCCCAGGGAGGTGGACCTGACAGAACAGTGCTATAGCAATCCCTTCCCCAAATCAAGAAGTAACTGCGTTTCCCAGGGTACAAATCTGAGAGAACTGCAGCAAGGCTCCTGGGGCTACTTAGAAGCAGGACCTCTGCAGCCCCCAGCAAAACTCACAGCAGCTCCTGGGGTCTGCTCTCCTTGGAAGGTGCTGTTGCCTGGTGGCTTTGCAGCTCTCAGCCTGCCTAGAAAAGCTCCCCTCTGTGGTGTCAAAGCTTGTGAAGGTGGAATAGATAACCCTGTCATCCAGAAGTGGCAACGTGTATTGCCCTGCTCCCTATGCCTGCCTGCAGGTGCTGACTTTTCAGCCTTGGAAAAGCAACAAGGACCCACTTGTCTGATATAATTTTGGTCCCTATTTACAAACAGTGTGCTTCTGTAGAAGTATTTACAGCCAGGGCTGCAACAGTCAAATGCTTTTCTCTTGCCTGTATACCATAAAGATAGTCAGAAATGAAACCTCTTTGATTTCTGATACTAAGCAAAAACCAGTCTCAGTGGAACCTTGATGATCTGCTTTCTTGAATGGTACAACAATAGTTTTACACTTGGTTGCTCCGTGTTCTTATTCATCATAAAGGATTAGGTGAAGAGTTGGAAGTGTCTTACACACCTGGAGGATTTGAAAGCGCCAGTCTGCTCCTTCTTATTGTCTCACTGCGTCATCCACTCTGACTTGAGTACTTCTACTCAATTGCCAGCAATAAGGACCAGATTCAGCAGCCTCCGTCCTAACAGAAGCTAGGTTAGACCACCAATAGAAATATGAGAAATTGCATCTATGAATCAAATACCAAACAAAATGGTGCTTTTCAGAGTGGGGAAAAGGAAAAGAGACTGTGTCATGTATCTAGAGAAATCTGACAAAGTGGAATATTAGTTATCTGAAATTCTCCTGCGTCCTTGCTGTGGAAAATCTGAAGCCTTCCAGTGCCTCTTTTAACACCTCCTTGTGGCTTCCTATTATCAAATCCCGAGGCACTATCATAACTCTACTGGATAGTAAAGCCTCACTTGGCCTATTTGTCATAAATAAATACCAGCTTCTAATAAATCGCTCCAGCTTCTCCAGCATATTTACCTATACCAAATGTCTTTTACAATATCTTTTTTGTTCCAAAGACACAGGGTTCTGTGTTAAGTAAGGATGACAGCTAATCCTAGCATAGTTAGTCAGGTGTGTGCTTGCTCAGGCTTACTGGTGCTGCTCTGTATTATTTTTGCTCTTTAACCAATTGACCACACATTAAAGTAGGTATACTACCAGATTACATTCAGACATGTCCACTTGTGCTTCCTTTTCTGGTCTTCTCAAGGCCTGAATTTTAAGAGCAGAAGAGGAAGGATGAGGAACTTCTTTTTAAGGCCTCATCAGTTTTATATACTGCATACAGAATAGCTTCTTTCCACATAAAAATCTAGTGCCCAGCATCTAAAAGAGAAAGTATCTCCTCAAAAGAAAAAGCAAACAGGGAAAACAAATTCTCAAAAGTTTATAGACAGAAGCAAAGCACCCTGTAGGTATCCAGTGGAAAGAAGAAGATATAAGTAGAAAAAGCTAACAGAAAGCCCTGAATATTTTACATGTATATTGTTTTATTGTATTTGAGAGGCATGTCTGTTAAAAATAAAAAGGAAGATATCTTCCACAAAGTGGAAAAATGGTAGTGGTTTTTAGTAGTAATGGAACACAAAAGCCTGGCTCACATAACCAGGTTTAAGTGAGCGTGTTCCCATTGTATCTCAGAGGACAGCTTCCAGTCCTGTGTTGAAAAAGGTACAAGCAAGAGGGAGAAAGTCTTCGCTTAGAGGGTCTCCTATTACTGGAAGGAAAAGACTGTTTTAAAATTCAGGAGTATCTGTGAGCTGAGAAATGGAAGTCTGCTTTAGAGTCATCCACATGTCTAAAAAGACTATATAATTGTAAATATTACACATGATCTGAGTGGGGAGCCAGCATACTAACAAGCCGTAGGAAAGCTGTACTCAGCAGAAGAGCTGCTGAAGAGGGGAAGTAGTCACACCACCTGAGCAGCATTGCCTTGATCTGGGCTTTATTGCCCTGCAGGACTGCTGATATTACCCTGAGCTTGAATATCTTCATCTGCAACTAAGTCCTACTCCAGGAAGAAAGAAAAATCTATTTGGACTTGCAGGTATCTCCTCCGGAAAAAAAAAAGAGAAGAGGACATTAAAATAGTTTTAGGTGTTTCAGCCCTTAAGCAGCAGATATTACTCCAACTTGTTTGGCTTACTTTCGCTTTAAGAAAATAGTTTAATAACATTTCGATAATTTCTCTGGATTATTTTTCTTCTATTTTTTTCCCCCTAAGTGGAGGAAATTACCTTCTTAAGTACCTGAAAAGTTAGTTTAATTTTTCTCAAGTAAGGGAAAGTTCATGCTCAAGGCACTCTCTTTGTAAGTGACCCACCTTGAATTTGAACTGGGATCATATGGTTCTTGATCAAGCTCTGGAAAAGGTGTTTCATGCAGAGCAAGATAGATTGGGTATCTTTGGTAAGAAAATATTACTGAGATTCACCTCCATTTCTTAGAGGAAAAAGACTTTATAATCATTAAAAAAATTAAGATCCTTGCACCCTTTTCTCTTTCAGTCTTGGCCACAATGGAACTGTCATCATGCTTTTCAAGAGGCACTTCCAACAGCAGCTGATCTCACATGATGAGTTACTTTCACATAACTGTGTAAATCATAATGATTGTAAACTTCCACTAAGTAGGAGGAAGGGTGTGCATCAGAGCCAAAGAAGGGAATATTTCCAGTGTTCACCACAGCTCGGTTTGAGGAGGAAATTCCTGGGTGCATATCTACCTTTTAACATTCCTGGACCTGGATGGAAATTAAATGCAATATTTACATACAGAACTGATGCCTGAGAGGAAAGGTGAACCTCCAGAATGGGGGGTGAAAGGCAGATTGGACTGAAGTGCTCGTCATGGCCAAGCTCTGTGTGAGAAGAAGGGCCATCTTCACAGCTCTCTTGAAGCTAGGGAAGGTCATAAAGTCTCCTTTCTCTTTTATCCCTTTGTGAAGAAATGCTCATAAGGAAGCTTTCTGAAGCATTGAGAAACTGTGCAAACACATATGCAACCTTATGTGTTTTTGATCTTTAAAGTGTCACAAATTTACTGTCCAGCGTAAAGCTCAGATAGAGCTTTAGGTCTCTTTGCATATTCCTTGAAATCCTTCTGTAATTACACATGCCTTTGTTTTACTAGCAATTATTTTTATAGAGTCAATTTGCAGAATTCTTATTTTATGAACAGTCAGATCCAAAGACTTCAAAATCTTCCTGTGATTCTGTGTAATTCCACTGTACTTAAAATACAGCTAATAAATGACCATTGTTTTGCTGAATATGGACATTGTAAAGTTCTGAATGTGAATGCTAGTAAAAAAGGTAGAATACCTGTTCTACAAATATGTAATGGAGATAACATGTATAAGCTTTGCTTTTTTTCCCCCCTGAATGTGTGTACCACTTCACTATGCATGGAAAAGAAAATTAAAAAAAAACGTCAGGAGCTTCAGGTATTCATTTAGGAACACAGTTTGGAAGAAAGAAAAGATATTTGGTCAAAACTGCAACCTCTAGATGAAAAGCCAAAGAAAAATGTTGGAATGAAAAGTGGGGAACCCAGCAGAACTGAGGGAGGTAAATGGCTGGCAGAGATTAACTCAGCTCCTGGTTCATGCTGGTGGTATGCAGTGTTCAGTCATTCAGTGTATCAGTGATTTCACAGGTGCTATTTTGCAGGAACCCCAAGATCCTTGTCCCTGCTTGTCACAGGCCAATTTACTCCAAAGAGCTATTCACTCTGCACATCCTTGGAGGGGTAGCTACGTGCAATTCATGCAGGCCATGGGAATATTTCTGTCAGCAGAGCACACTAGGCTCTCAGGTACAAGCAGTAGAGTTTGCCTTGATTTTGCCTCTACATTAAAAGCTTTTCAATGGCCTGCTTAGCCATAATCCTCATAAAATAATGCAGGCCAAGGCAGAGCAGTTAATTTTAATTGGTAACTCAGCTTATTGACTTCAAAGTAAATTTAGATATTTAATTCAAATTTTTAAAATACTGGTGAAAGTATCACTGCTTCTTAATAAGGGCAGTGCAAAGAACTAAGTACAAATACTCCTGCTGGGTGACCTCTTGAAAGTAATTTGTGCCTTATTTTCACTGATCAATAATGAGGGAATAATGTCTTACCAGCACTGGAAGATATGCAAAGAAAGTTTGATCAGTGTAAAATATATCAGACTGTTTTAATGTAATTTTTTTTTTTTTTTTCATTCACAATGTCAGGTACCAGAGTAGTCTTCAGCATTATGATGAAGGACTGGTTTTAGGTATCTCAAGTATCATCCTTTGGAACTTGTCAAACAAACATAAGGTTTCAGCTTCTTCCAGAACCTTCATCTGGATCAGATTATAGTTTATTCCCAGCAGTCATAAAGTATTAAATGGCACTGCATTTGTGTTGTTTCTCAAACAGAATGTATGTCCTTGCTAACAGGAATCTGTGTTGTTGCTTTCCCAGAGCCTGGCTGACAAATAAGCACACAACCTTCAAACATAATGCCTAGTCAGTGATCACCAACAAATATATCATATGGAAAAAGGCATTGTGAAGACTTAATGTCATGTGTAAATTGATGATTTTGCATACTTCCCTTTATTCAGGCACAGAGCCTTATATAACAATAAATTGTTTTGCTTGATTACTATTTTGTCTGATCTACTTGTTGTGATGTCACTTTTGACATCATATCTTTACGTTCATTACGTTATGTCTTACTTAGCATTAAGAAAATATCATAAAATAAAACTCAGAGTTGTGAAATTTAGAGGTGCTAAAATCAAGCTCTGTTGTGTTAGTTTGTCCCCATACTTATTAATTTATGCAAAGCTAAATGCACTTTTTTGCTCAATACTTTTTTCTGAGAGTAGGAGTTCCCTTGAGTAACATGTAATAAGTATGTATGTAAATAAATTTGTTGACAAAAGAATATATTCATGTTCCTAAGGATTTTTCATATGAGTGATATTCTGCAGTACCAAGGTTCTAAACGTGTGTTCTTGGGTTTTGGATCATGTTTTCCCATGTGTAGAGTGAGTTCAGTTGGAATAAATTCTAAGTGAAGCGAACTGATATTCCATGTGATCTAAGATTTCTGATACTGCTGTGGGTGGAGAGGCAGATACTGTTCCTCAAGGAACCTTTATGCTAAACAACCCAGAATATTTGTTCAGAGAAAAGTCATAGGTTTAAGGGGCACACTAAGTTAAAGCTTGGCACTTTTATATTTACTTTGCAGTATTATTCCACAATGACTCTTTCAGTAAGAGAATTGTGTAGAGAAGAAACACAAAACCAGGCTAGTGTAATTCCAACCAAAAATTATTTATGACTACTTTGAAAATAAGCCAACTGATTGCCAACTTCTGGCATACCCCCTCTCTCTGTCCCCACTAAAACCAAGTAGATGCAATGCGAGAGCATAAAAGAAAACTATTATCACGTATCCTTGACAGCTTACTTTTTTTTGTCAGCATCAGCTGTGAGGCCTACATGATATTGTAAGGCTCCTGAAGAACCTCAAAAAGTAGGATATGGAAGAAATGGCTCTGACATGACCTGGAGTGAGGAACAGCCCTGAAAAGAGAGATTGTCTCTATAGCCATTTCCTTCTCTGCAACTGCTCAGCTGAGTCACGCCAGCAGGTGGGGATTGGAAGGGTGAGGGATAAAGCTCTTTTCACTGTCTGCTCCATCTGGTTTGGTCCCTTGTCAGGGGAAGCCCTGTTACCCACAGAGAAGAAGAAATCTCTGCCAGTAACAAAGTAGACTGCTCATACTTTATCTAGTTAACTCCAACAAGATAAGCTCACTAGCTTTTATTTCATAAATGTTTCAGTTAAATAAAGATTTATTATATTGTCATGTTTTTCTAAGTCCTTTCTTACCCATTGGTTTTCATTCTTTAAACATTAGACTCTACAGATAGTTGAATATATAAGGGTCATGTTTTTTATTTATGTAAAAAAAAAGAAGTTTCTTACTCCCCAGATTAAGTAGAAAAGCAAGAACACATAACATGACAGCATCCTGCAGCTTCAGAAATCAAGGCATACTCAAAGAATTCAAGCCACACTTCAAAACTGTGCTTGTTTCTAGGTATCTTAAGAAACAGCCAACCTGATACATAATATGCAAATGTTTGGTAGGTTATAATGGAGGTGACACACAACTATTTCTGATTACCCCAGGCCACTTTGCATCAGAAATACAGCAGGGTAGAAGAAAGTTGAGGTGTTAAGTAGCTTCAGACAAAAATGTGATTTTTTTTAGATGAAGAGACAAAATAATGAAATGTTGAATAAAACATCAGTAAACTCAGAAGAATGGAGTTTGTGTATATTAACCAAACAAAGCTTACCATTATCTGTTTGGACCATCTTAGGCAGTGGTGGAGTAGCTGAATTTCCATGCAGCTACTGGCATTCACATGAAGATTTCCATAAGTCCACAACAGGGCTTTATGAAAGTTGAAAATGTCGCCTTTCTCTCCAAGAATGTGGTTATAAGCAGTTGCCAAAGGAGAGGGACAGATTCAGCTGTTATGGCACTTTGAGTTTTTCTGTTTTCAATTCCCAAGTTACAAGCACATCACAGGAGGCTGCTGAGCTCCCCTGAGCTGGGAACTGAAGGAGAATATCTGCTGTGTGTCATTTGTAATCCTGAAATGAACCCGTTTGTACCAATCTCCTTCCTTCTTAATTTTTTTTTTTTTTTAATTGATATCCAGCTTTGTTTTCTCTGTGATCCTTTCTTTATTTGATAATTCAGAGCCTTAGCTAATATAGCTAATCTCATGGCTTGTTTATGTATTTATGTATTTTGGATTTCTCTTTAAATGAGATAGAGTTTATTCTGCTTTAAGCACCTTCCTAACCTAACTACATCATGATTCTTATGGCTTTTCAATGCTCTGAGATCTTTGCCTCTTGCCCTAGAGCATAAGGTAAATGGCTTCAATAAACTGATTGTCACTCATTAACATCATCTTCCTCCTCCAAAGCCACAAACTTGCCTGGCGATTTTCACTCAGATCACAAACACACAAATTGTTCAGCAGCAGTCAATTAAATACCATGGTAACCTGCTGCTTTTAATTATCGTTCTCTGTGCTGTAACAGCTACAAAACAGTGTGACAAGCCAAACATAATTTAAATACTGTGGTGTGCTCCAGATGTGGCAGTGCTTTGCCAGGTGTTTATTTTTAATGTGTTACTTGACATTTTATCCCATTAACTCATCTTGTGCTCTAGAAAAACTCACTAAAAATCTAGGTTTCCTGCCACAAATGGTTTAACTTTGACTATGACTCTTTCATTTTCAGCAACAGGGGACAGCATTTTTACTTTCCCTCCATGGCTAAATATTACTTACATTACTGCTACTATTTTGAACCAAGGCCATACCACATATAACCTGGTCCAAAAGCAACTGAAGTGCAGGGAAGATTTTATAGTGTTACTGTTATTGATGCCTGTGAGGTTCAGATCTAACTTTAAGTGAGCTTCATATTACACTATACCTATATAGCACATTTACAGATATTTTTCCCACAATTCACTGATGCTAACAATGTTGAGTGTTTCCTTTTTGTCTTTTTTTTTTTTTTTTTTAATATAACTGTTCCTGGGCCACTTAGGGAAATTTTCACAGTTTTTTTTTTTTTTTTTTTTTTTTTCTGGGATTTGGAGACCTTCTTTCTACAGGAAATAAAAGTAAGTAGTCAGGTTTGCTATATTATAATGTACTTCTTTACACCTGAACTTGGAACTCCTAATGCATGTTAAGATCTGGTGATTCAGTACTTAAAAAAACTTACCACAACCCAAACACTGGTCATTTAAAATATCCTGTAAAACAGGAAATATCTTCGCTTAGATCTCAGAAAAATAAAGAACAAGGGGCAGTCATTCTGTTGCATGGTGCTGATCACTGCCTTTCTTGCATGAAATAATGGTCTTTTCATGATACTGGCAGAAAATGGCCTCCTGAACACATGGTTAAAATGGAGAGAGTGATCATTTATAGCAATTATTAATAACGTCAAAGAGCCTATATGAAGATTGCTAGCAAGCTATGTTCTGACATGGCTAAAAGAGCTTCTATTGCAGTGCATGCCTCTATGAAACAAAGTGATGGCTGTCTTTTTTTTTTTTAATTTTTTTTTTTTAACATTTTGCAAACAAGTATTGATACAATCTACTGCAGAAGTGAAATGCTGACCTTAAGGGACTTCTGAACACCAAAGAGCTGCTGCAGCCACTCATGGGTTCCTGACAATAATGGAAGGAAATAAAAATGGGGCTTAGTGGATCTGTACCTGCATTTTCTACAGAGCAAGGTGGATCCTGAACACTTTGCATAAGACAGTTCTTGTGAAGCCAGCTATTCACAAACAAAAATTACTCCATGCCCTGGAACAGGTGACTCAGGCCCAGAGCTCATTATTGTAATCAAATGGGAAGAAAGCACTAAATCCTCCTTTTGGAGCTGAGATAGAAGTGACTTTCACTTTCCTGTCTTTGCTCTACATCTTCCTGATAGAATGGGTCAGAATTTAAATGTTTTTCTTCCAGGCCTGGAAAACATAACTGCTGGGACTTCAGTTTGTCAAGTTTTTGTTTCATGACTCATCACGGCAACCCTCCACACACAGTGCTGAGAAATGAGCACATTTGGCTCCATTACATGGTTGAAAGAATGACCCAGAAGAACCTGTGCTCACAGCTGTCTCTGGAGAACAAATAGGAGGAGGAGGAGTTTGGCAGAAATTGACATCATACAAGCTCCAAGACAGGCAAACTCTGTGGTATTACCCAAGAGTCACAAGGCTTCCTAGCGTTGCACTCTAGAGATAAAAGGGCAAAGCAGATCTTTTCCTCCCCACTTTCATGGAGTCAATGACCACCCTGGATTTTGGAAATGGCAAACAAACACCAAAGTTGCTGTAAAGTTCAGGTTGGGGTAGAAGTGGACTGGAGATAATGTATTTCCTGAGAAGTGATCTGCAATTCTCAGCATATCTTCAATACAAAAGTCAATTCCCCTTGCTAGTAAACCTACTTCTCAAAATTTGCTTTGCCAGAATAAAAATCTGCTCAGAAGCTCATACTGTTTACATTATTTCATTATTTTAAGCTGGAGGTCTAAGCTTAGGCAATGTAACTCTTAAGTTTTAGAATCAGAGGCTTCATATACTTCACTTTCCTGCACAGATCAAAGACAGATAATTTAGTCTCTTATGTGTTAAGGTAAACATCAAGCAGTTCCTACTGGTTTTCATACTGACAGTAAGAAATTATGTCCTTTTGAAAATAAACTCCATGCTTTTTACCTTCAGTGTAGTCTATTGCTTTAAAACCTGAAGTTAATTATAGAAAAAAAAGATGTCTTCAACACCTGCCAGATTATTCATGACATTTAAAAATACGCTTATCTTGGAAGTAAAAATGAGAAAGAGCAAAGCACAAACCTCCTCATTTGCTATCAGCACACCGTGAAAGAGAAAATTTGGAAGCCACTTCTTTACAGGCAGATACTAAATAAAAACTTTTATAGATTAAATATCTGATTTAAAAATAGTAGAACCTGCATGAGCTGTGCTCAAGGTGCAAATGTTCTGACCATCAATGCTTTGTGTCCATTTAACTGGGGGATTTAATTAATGGGATTCTTCATATCTTTCTGTAGTGTCTCTGTGAATGACACAGGAGAAAAAAGGTTTATTCTCTGAGTGGTCATACTGTTAGGGCAATACTGTCACACGAAGAAATTGGCTATGCCCTCTGAGGTTATCGAGAAGGCCTTTGACTTCTGCACATCACTGTACGAAGGAAGTGGTTTAGCTATGCTTGCCATCATGCAGTAGAGCACAACAATACAGATACTTGGTAAGGGCCTATTTGTTTGGGTTAAACCAACAATGTTGCTTCTTGACCCGCACTGAACTGTATGCAATTCACACAGATATTTCTGTGCCATAGCCTTTAGGACCTTTGGTTCCAGGGTGACTATGGCCAAAGCTAACCAGAATGTTTCTGAGGCCATTTATGTCAGGTCAATTATCAGTGAAACTCAGCTCCATGCACCTAATCAGAGTTTCTTCTGAAAGATAGTGCTAAAGATGTTTGTTACATCTTTTCTATCATATAATTCATGTTGGACTTCCTCTTCACAGATCTAGACAGACAAATGCGAGACTAAATATTTGAAAGTATGGCTGAATCAGCACCTTCCCAACCAATGACATTTTCTGGTGTTACTGCTACAACTCAAAAAATAAATAGAATAGAATAGAATAGAATAGAATAGAATAGAATAGAATAGAATAGAATAGAATAGAAGTAGAATAGACTTACAATGATCTAGTACAGCTGCCTGACCACTCCAAGCCTGATCAAGTTTTAAAGGCATTGTTTAAAGGCATGTTTTTAAAGGCATTATCTGAATGCCTCTGAAACACTCACAGGCATGGAGCGTTGACCACCTCTCTAGGAAGCTTGTTGAAGTGTTCAACCACTCTCTGGGTAAGGTAGTTCCTAATGTCAAGCCTGAACCTTCCCTGATACAGGGTTCAACCATTTTGATATGTCCTGTCACTGGATCCCTAGGAGAAGAAATCCACAACTCCCTCTCCACTTCCACGACTCAAGATACTGCAGGAAGTGATGAGATTGCCCCTCAGTCTCCTTTTCTCCAAACTAGACAAGCTCAAAGTCCTTAGCTGTTGCTCATAGAATACTCCTTCCTGTCCTTAAATGGCTAGAACTCTAATCAAAGCACATTAAAATGGATTTAGTTGCAAAAAATCATTGCAGATACCATAATAAACTAGAGACAAGAAGGCATACTAAGATGACTGGGAAGACAAGTAATGGAAATTACACCCGGTTCATAGCAATGTTCTTACTAAGCTTCCAACTTCAAGGAACATTTGATTATTTTAGGATTAAAATTACTGCATGAAAAAACACTGAATCATTATATTTCCTTGATAATTTTTACATATAGTGTACCTGCAGTCTTATCGCAAGAGAGGGTAATGGATATGTACCTGGAGATCTTTGTTTCTAGAATAACATGAAAATTGTCATACATAGTGAAAATACAAGCAAAATCAAGGATTTGCAGCAGATGGCTAGTTTTATCTCTGTTGCAATTTAATAACCACATTCATCCAAACATCCCACTAATTCCAAAGGCACTAAAGACCCTCAGCATTAGAGTATGCACACAGTGTATGTTCCCTGCCTCTCAGGCTCAAGCTTTCCATGTTCTTTCCTGAGCCCACTTGTGAAAACAGTAGCCGTGCTCAGTGATACCGTGTGAGTTCATATCTTCACTTGTACACTGGCACTCAGGATGTGCTTGCACAGCTTCCAGGAGTGCACCTCAACACAGCCATTACTTGTGTAGTGTTTTCAGGTTTTTCATAGGAAGTTGTGGGAGGACTTGATCCTTCCAGACTATCCATGGATACAGTGCAAGGGCATTTGTAGAAAAGCACTGCTAAAACAATCACTTGCCCCATAACCAAAACCATCACAGTAGCGTCTTTATTGAATAAAGGACAGCCAGCTTTTGGTGAATGAACCCTTTCATGCCAGAACCTCTGTGTATGGCTGAGAGATAGCACTGGTTAACTGCAGCTACAAAAATCCCTGTGGACAAAAAGCTTGTACATCAGGCCCATCAGGCCGTCCTCTAAATGCGGTCCCTAGAGAGTGTGTATGAGCACTCTGGTACAAGGCAAGCAAGCTCTTGCACTTCTCTTTTTACAGGATATTTCCAGCCGAAAAGCTTGTTAATTTAGGGCTACCAGCCCATCTGACCAAAATTCCAGTGTCATGCCCCAGAGTGGCTGAAGAATACTTTGAAAAGGGAGAATGCATTGGTATTGCACTTCTTTGTTTCTACATTCCCTCTCCAGACACATGAAAGCTTGAAATATTTCTGAAAAATAATGGACACATATGTTTCAGTTTAATCCACAGACTAAAACAGGTGAAGCTCTCTCATTGGACATGGGAAGACTGAGCTTAAAATCCTAACCCAACAATGCTAATTCAAGCTAGCAAAAGAAATAGACAGCCATTTAACAAAAATAGTTCAAGAATTATATTATTATTCTATTTTGCATAGAGACAGCTTTTGAGTGTTTGCAGTTGCCCAGTCTGGCAAGCACATTGACATAAGGTTGCCCTTTTCTGGGGTAATGGCAGTAATTCCCCCTCCCTAGCTCCTCGCTACGTGATGGTTAATACAGTACTTTATTGTATTAAAAAAAAATGTTTGTGTGTGCAGCAAAAGTATTCTTTTAGAAGGGAAAATCCCTAAGAGGATTACACTTAAGACACACCTTGATTTAAAGTTTAAAAAAAATGTAAAAAACCCAAATTCCAGTAACATTGCACAAAGGGAGAGTACAGTATGTGAGGTTTTGTCCAGCTGTTCTCGTTTATTGAGTCTTAGTCATCACTATTTTGTTTGTGAGCAAACATAAAATACTCAAATCTAATGACTGTCAATACTATTACCTGCAATTCTGCAGACAAAAGCATCTCCCCTTCTGTTCAAAAACTTTACTCAAGGTGAGGAATTAAACAAGCACAGTGTGATAAAAAAGCCTAATTAAATTGGGGATTTTTTTGGGTAAGGCTTCCACATCTTCAATTAATGAATTGTTGTACAAGCTATCTGTGTTTTAATGCCAGTAGAGTCACAAGGTCTTTCTTACAGTATTGCTGAGTGCAGTTTATTGATGAGTTTATATACTTTAAATTATTTATTAGTAGTTTTAGTAATGAGGTGGAAACAGGTACAAACAGTATCTTTTAATAGCTATGACTTAATACTAAATGACAACATATGAAGATTTCTGCAAATTTTATGTGCTCCTCCCTTGTAGTAGGCTTTCTTTTTTTTTCTTTTTTCTTCATTTGCATAGCTTCTTTCAGAAATCATTGCAACCCAGCAGGTGCTTCAGAGGATGCAACTACTAAAGCCAAGCCCAGTTTTGGTGAGATCATTGAGATGACTATTTGGAAAGAGATCCTGCTAAAGTCACCTGCAGGTACACTTACTGAAATAAGATACAACATGGCCCACTTGTCTTTTAGTCAGTGAAACTTCGACTGACTGCAACTAATAGGAGCTGAAGTTTGTCCTCAGTATTCAGAGCAGAGGATTGTTAGTTATGTGCTTTTCAGTTTGGATTCTGCAGTGGACTCTGCTCCCATTTGAGCGCTAGAGATGCATGGTCGGAGTTCCAACACTGCTTAGAGGCTAAGCTGTTATATAAATCTGGACAAAAAAAATGTGTTATAAAGCCAGGGCTGGAACACAGGGCAGAAAAAGAAAAGATATATCAGTGCCCTTTTCGAGAAGCTTAAGTCACATATGAACTTGCTAAAGAACCAGGTAGGTGTGGAGCACTCTAAAGTCTGCCCAAATGGATTACTTTAAATGATAATGGAAAGCAATGAACACATATGTGGAATTAATGCAGCCACCTATTTGAGATTTTGACGAAGCTACTGTTGTTGAAAAACATTAATGTTACCTGGAGAAAAAGAGAAGAAGGAAATCTTCACAAAAAAGACAGAGAGAAAGACACAGAAAGAATTTCAATTTTGCAATGTCACGGTGTTATTTGTTTAATTTTAGATTAGTGTATACGTTTCAGCTTGGGTTTTCTCTTCGCTTTGTCTAAAACTAGATCAAAAACTTGCGTGCATCTGACTGTCCCAGGAATGTTTGTGCTTAAACTTACAATCTAGTCTATAGAAGGATCCTAGATGTGGTCAGAGGAAAAGAAGATAAATAAATCTACAAGCTCTGCTGAGATTTATTTTTCCTTTTAGCTCTAGCATGAAATTAACATAGAAATGACTGAAATCAGTGCAATAAGTGTTTGTTTGGACATGTAAATTATTAGAGCAGAGTATACTTCATCATTAGAGATTTGTTATATGGTAAATATCCACTATTCTGCTAAGTTACAAAAGGAAAAAAAACCCCTACCTTTTTAATGCAGTAAACATAGTGATGTACAGAGGAATGATACAAGGGACATGGCAAGCACATATTCTTTGAACAGTTTCCATATCTTTTCTAGATTCTATTACCATATTAAACTATCAGATGTTTAAGTAGCCAGCAGCGGGAAAGAAAAAACCCAGAAAAGCGGTTCCTTATTCAGACCATAGTCTACATTAGCTCAACTTACCTGGTAAATTCTTCTTGAGGAAATCTGCAACTGTCAGAAGGATCGGCAAGCAGAATGGCCTTTCCTATAGCATTTGTTTCCTTTCCTTCTTTACATTCAGGAATTAAGAAATAATGGAGAATATGGAACAAGCATCTTTATGTGATGAGGTGGTGCTGTCATTACTAGCATTTGACAAGGAAGCATAAACCCAAGAGGTGATTTTGACATATATGTGTAGAATGTATTTCTCCCTCTACCATCTTACTGTGCAAAATAAGGCCCTCTACAGTGTGGACCCTTAGAAAGTGATCATCTGTGTTAGAAATTTCTGAAGGTGGCTGAGAAGAAAGAGTGAAGGTAAGGATACTTCCTGAATCCTTATCAGCCACCCTTACATCCCCATTACCGTAGCTTTACAGAGAAAGTTCTTCACTTCTGTGGAAAAATTAAAGATTTTCTTGAGGTAAGCACATATTTTTTCCCTTTCAGGTCAAGATCTCAATCTTTTTTTTTTTTTTTATGACATGTTATGAATAAATTCTTTGGACATCCTATTCTTGGTGGTACTGGACCCATATACTTCCAAGTCTCAACTGACTGGCCACCCACTGTCACTGCAGCTGTGAGACACTCTACTCCCCTCTGCTTTCCATATCCAACCTCATTGCAACAAACACTGAAAAAAACAGGCCATAAGATGAAACAGGGATGGGAAACTTCAATTTCAGATGACCACTGTCTCTTTAATCATCAACACAGGCTCATGTACAGAGACAGTCAAGATGTCTAACCAGCACAGGAACCACTGAAAAGGATGAAAAGATGAACAGGACCACCTTCCTCTGCTCTGGACAATGCCTTAAGCAGAGGCTGTTTGGATAGGAATGTGCTGAACACACTCAATTGGTCAGCTTTACAGATTAGATGGAAAGAGAAATTTCTAACTCAGTCCTTTCAAGTCTGAGGCAGTCCTGGACACACCAAGCAACCTTTAGGAGTCAGAAAAACATTTGTGCATATTAATCAAGTCCATGATGGGACCACAGCTGAACAAGGGCTTTAAGAAACTCAGATTCAGATTTGTTCCATTAAATGGATCAGTTGTAGACCTGAAATATAGATGTTCACCATGACCTAGTGCAGAAGCGAGGTCTTGCTAACACAGACGTGTGTGGACAAACCCAAGGTCCTCTGAGCCATATTGGACAGATGCCATTTTGCTGTGTTGGTGTGATTTTATTTTCAAGCTAATTAACCCAGCCTGTAAATACAAGACCTCTTAGGTCGAGCACAGCACACTGTTAGCACAGCTTTCTAACTTCCAATATCCAGTCTCCTCCAAGCATAACCTGAGTTGGCTTGGAACCAATTATTCACCTCCATAGACACAAGTTTCAATGGCTTCCCAGAAATGACACAGAAATTGTGGGCATGGCAGGGATTTATTCACATTATTCAGGCTAAAAAAGAGTTCTGCATAAGGCAAAGTGGAATGGATTGCTAAAACCTACTTCAAAGTCTTAATCTAATACCTAAATCACAGAACAACTCCTCTAGAATCATAGAACGTATTAAGTTGGAAAGGACCTCTAAAGGTCATCTAGTCCAAACCTCTGCTATAAGCAGGGATGTCTCCAACTAGGTCAAGCTGCTCAGAGCCTCATCAAGCCTGACCTTGAATGTCTCCAGGAATGGGGCCTCCACCACCTCTCTGGGCAACCTATTCCAGGGATCTATCACCCTCATATTAAAGAACTTCTTCCTAATGTCTAACCTAAATCTATCCTTTTCTAGCTTAAAGCCATTATCCCTCATTCTGTCACTACAAACCCTTGTGAACAGACCCTCCCCTGCTTTCTTGTAGGCCCCTCTCAGGTACTGGAAAGTCACTATAAGGTCCCTCCAGAACCTCCTCTTCTCCAGGCTGAACAACCCCAAATCCCTCAGCCTGTCCTCACAGGAGAGCTGCTCCAGCCCTCTGGACATTTTTGTGGCTCTCCTCTGGACACGTTCCAACAGCTCCACGTCCTTCTTGTGCTGGGGGCTCCAGAGCTGGACACAGGACTCCAGGTGAGGTCTCACCAGGACAGAGTAGAGTGGCAGGATCACCTCTCTCCGTCTGCTGGCCACGCTTCTTTTGATGCAGCCCAGGATTTGATTGACCTTCTTGGCTGATCTCTTTCCCCCTTTACTTTCTTAGGTTAAGTTTCCCTACTCTGCATAAGTTACAGGCAGCAGAGGAAAATACAGTTTCTAGAAATTTCAGTTTAAGCCTTATTTATTTCTCAGAAAGGTAATAAGGTCCTTAGAAACCAACAAAAACACATTTTAATTACATTAAAATGATATTATGTTGAAGTAGCCTTGGTACTCCAATGGACATTTTAGCACGATTGTCTGATCCATTCTTAAGATCAGATAAGGGCAGGCAGTGTCAGGTGAGATAAATATTCAGCCATATCAGAAGGCTCCAGTCACAGAAAATTTTGTTCACAAAACCAGTTGCACCTGTCTGTATCTTGTACCTCCAAAAACGTACTGTCATAACTGTTTGCTCTGTCTTTAACAATACTCAGGCTAAATAAGATCACGTAACACTTTTTCATCCATATTGTATTTCCAAGTACACATTATCTATTTGTATCATGCATTTCTCAGAGGTCAACGATTTATTAAGCATTTACCTCATGGCGTTTTCCTGGTTTGACATCAATGCTCCATAATAATGATGTGCAAACACACTTTTACAAGCCCTTCACGGAATACCACATATTCTATCATGGAATGAATGAAGCAGGTGATGACAATTAGTTAAGTAATGCAGGAATATCTGCTGTAACTTGTGCTTCAAGCAAAATCAGAGCTGGAAAAGGCGAACAGTATTAGGTCATCTCACAGGACAAGAACTTTTGTAATATGCTAATTGTGAAGTGCTTCCTATAGAAATTCATCTGAACAGCATCTGACTGCCTGGCAAACTTTGCTGCCTTTGGAAGTTCTCATAACTTTGCCTCACATTGAACCATGTCTTCAAATGTGATGTAGTAGTCTATTTTCAGGGATTAGATACATATGCTTTTCCTGAGGTAGGGAGATGAGTAACTTTCCATGAATCAAGCTGATGAGAACATTCTCCTGAGGGAAAGCATTCCAATATACCACAGGTTTATTAAAAAAAAGGAACAACCAACAGATTACATTTACCCATTGCAATTCAACAGACAGTGCTCCTCCTTCTCATTGATACTGGTCAAAAATGTCAAAACGAACAGGGAAATGCACTGAATTTAATTGGAGACTCACAAACAGTTATTATCACTGAAGTTGTACTTGTTGGTAGTTGCAAAAGTGTCAAAGCAGACAGACATTGGACAGGGGTTATTTATGAAGGCTGGAGGATAGTATGCCTGCCTATAACAATGAACACAGGGCTAATTTCTAAAACTAAAAAATGTTTTATCTTTAGTATTTTTATCTGTTACTACTCATCTGAGAACCCCACAAAGAAATCAGAAGCACAAAACCATGTAACTTGTCTCAAAGGAAGAGGGACAATTAGAACCCTTGGCAATGTAACTTCCAATTCCAGACTCTAGTGCTTTGATGACAACTCCACACCATAGTGCTTATGTGCTAGGATAATTTAAGTGACAAATGTCATACAGAATCCTATGCATAAAAATTACAGCAGGTTTTGATAAATTAGTTTATCGACTCCTTGCTTGCTGTTTTTAATTCCATTTGAAGAAAACAACTTCATCAGTGAAATATCAGGTTTTCTGAGGCAACAGTACTCTCATATTATAGACAAAAATATATTAGACAAACTTACATATGCTTGTTAAATTTCATTGCAGTCATGTCTGTCTTGCCTGTTTAATAAATAGACAGTAATATAAAAGCTTGATACTAAATGTTACTTAAATATATTTTTATATGTATACCCATGTAGACATAGAGCATAAATCAGTGTGTATTTAACTGTATAAGGGATGGGGTTTTCCCACTTTATGTTGCTTTTTCCATTACTGATTTCCTAGCAGGAAAAATGTGAAAATGTCAAACTCAAGCTTGTAGTCAGTATGTACTCCAAAATATGAAATTATGTTATGCTGCAGTTCAGTTACAATTGAAGAGATATCAGTAGCTCTGGTGATATGGGGTGGGGGAAAGTGTTTCTCTCAAGCAGTCACGGAAAATGAGAAGTTTAGGGTAAAAATTAGAAGGGAACCCTATATGGCTTCAATGTTCACAAAATAAAATGCAACTGATAGGAGCTGTATGTATACCAGCAACGATTAACAGAGAAGTGCCAGCAGGTCCTCATTAAATAGTTTTAAAAATCCTTGGCTGGTGTTTTTGTGGAGGTTTGTTTCTATAGTTTTTTAAAAAAAAATTTTGCCCTTCTTCAGTCTTACTAAGTGAATATCTTTGGCCTGACGGCTAGTACAGTTATTAAAAAAAAAAAAAAAAATAAAAAAAGAGAAGCACTAGTTTGTAAGAAAAGCAGTTTGGTAGTCAGGTTTTAGCTGCAAGTGAGTGACTTCATGAGACATGAAGGCATTGGTGACTCAGAGGTTTTGCCAAAGTGGAGGAGAGAGTGGGAACCTGGAGGTGCCAATGCTCCCACACAAGCATCTCACAGCCAAACCTGCCTATGGGTCTGCTCCAAGCCACTGACTCCCAAAGTTTAAGACCAGTCATAAATGTGCTTCTATTACCCACAGATTTCACATGACTTGCTTCAGCCAAAAGCACGCTCTTCACTTGCTGGCATAATAAATTGACTTAAATGATTAAGCTAACTTCACTTGGTTGGTTAACTTGGCAGGGGGGATTTTTCCAGCAGAGACACTGTCCCCTGGGTGGAAAGAGCCCCTGGCCACGTGTGTCATCAGTGGGTTTCCACTGGTGTGAAGGTCATGAGAGTGGGATGTGTGCAATCCCACGCAGGAGAAGGGTCCCATGGCAGCGGGGCACAAACACGGCTCTTCCAGGAGAGACTGACCATCAGTGTTTTAGATAGCTGTTTGCAGGTTGTGGCTAGCAGTTGCTATGGTGCCTGACAGGCAAGTGAGAAAAGCCCTTCTAAGGGACAGGGCCATGTCCTAAGGGACTTGCTGGCTGTTTCTCCTCAGATTGCATGGAAGGTTTTTTCTTCTCACTCCCTGTCCTGAGCGAGAGGAAGGCTGAAGTGGTACAGGCGTGTATTTGCTACAGGGCAGCAGCGTCCTGCGGTGACAGATCCCAAATATACCTCTAATAGTGGCATATCTGTTGACTTAGACTAGGCTACACTCCACTGTCATTTGAGAGTGTGCTTTCTGCCAGAAGGACAATAGCAACACTGTTCCTCTGTGGAGTTGAAATCTTTCTGCACAAATAACAAATAATGCTTTCATTATATCTCTTGCCAATTCTTCTGAGAAAGCTGTGGCATCCCACTTTACTCAGAAACGTCACATGGACACCAGCTCTCTCAAAATTAGATTGTCTTGGAATGCTGCTGTTTACATGCATGCATTGAAAACAGCCCCAGATAAAGAGACAGCTTGCTTACAAACTTTGGGCTTTGTTCTGTTCTGGGTTTTAAGGATTGATCTGATGCAAAAAGCCATCCAGTTCTAGCCTGCGAAAAAATTCCTTCCAAAATGGACAAACAATATCTCTACAAAGACAAAAAGCAAATTCTGTGGTGGTGTCTGTCATGGAGGTCTGTGCAACCTATTTGCCTTATTTCAAAGTGTTACCTTTCAATGGCATTTAACAATCACAAATCTCTCACCATGCAGGTTATATTCTTCTTCCAAAGATTCTCTCACCACCTCTCTCTTCTTTTGTACAGTTCTTCTTAATCTAGATGATCCTTGAATATTTTTTGGGGAAAAGAAATCATCAAAGTCTGAATTTTATAAATCAGCCTGGAAAGTTAATTTGGACAACATTCTTGTGATTGAATTACAAATAATTGGCAACAGGGTATCTTGGAATGTTTTTTGTTTTCTCAATTAAGAAGGGAGCTAAACACTCGAGATCAGCCCAGATCATTTGCTTTACCTGAAACAAAATTATTAATTTTAAATTCTTTTTAAACTGAAAAAAGAAATAATTGATCCATTGTTGATAACACCCTTGGTCTTCTCAGCATTGTTCAGCCTGCATACAAATGAAATTAAATAGTACTTCCACCTCTTAATTCTTTGGATTACTTAAAAAAAAATGAGTTCAAGAGGCAATGAGAACATTTTTCTGGCTATATTTTAGGGTCTAACCTGGAGCAAACTTTTGCTGAGATGTCAGTGCTTTTGTTTCAATAATGTTCCGTTTGAATTAACTTATTCCAGGTTTATACAATTACACTTTGAAGAGAATAAGGTGGTAGAAATCTGTGTCTGTTTTGTGGATTTCTGTGATAATAGTGTATGGTTGCCCAAACCACAATGATTTTCTACAATATAAATAAAAAATGGATACTTAGGATTTGGATGCACAGTATGATAATAAGCAGCCTTCTGGACAAACAGTGTCAAAAATCACTCTGTTTTAGAAAGGAAAAAGATGTTTGCCAGAAAGTCTTTACCAGAACATCAGGTTTTTCTATGGCAATGTTCTCCTCAGATCCAAATCCAGTCAGGATCTCTTGTCTGTTATCACGGGAAACACTGGTGAGGTGCTGTCTTAGCAAGGTCAGAGGAGCTTTTCGATCATCACGTCCATATTTCCACATCCTGCCGAGGCCAGAGCACTGCTTCCTCAGCAAGTGATGACACTGGGGTGACACTGGTTTCACTGCATGGTTACCACAGCAAACAGGTGCAGGAATAACCCCAGGCTTCACACACATCTCTAATTGGAGCGAGTGATAGGCTCAAATCAGCAGTAGTGACTTGTCAAGGGAAATCAGGGCCTGCTTACGGTAGGTTTGCTCATGACACCCTGTTGTAAAATCTGGGTGTAATTGTTCACATTATGCAACAAGTTTCATCAGAGCAGTGAAACCAACCAATGCTGTGTGTCAATTCACTTTTATCCTGCACATCAAAGGCAGAATGAGTTGCAATAATTTCCTACGTGGAACAGAGGGGAGTAAAGGTTTGCTGTGTGCCTCTGGATAGGCACTAACAAACAGGAAAATGCAATTTTTTTAATTTTTTTGTTTGTTTATTTTAGCAGACAGTTACACCCCAAAGCACTGCAGAAGACTCACATTCTCCAGCAAGTAACATTTTAAAACACAAACCCTGC
>NW_008586216.1:0-24483 GCF_000691845.1 Merops nubicus | reverse complement strand
AAGGAAACCAAAAAAAAAAGCCATAATAGGATTTTTGACCTGTTTATGAAAATAGAACCTGCCAATTAGCAGTGCTGAGAATATTGAAACTGTAAGAAATGAAAAAAAAAAACAAACCCCAAAAACGAACCAACATTAGATTGTTGTTTTCTGTTGTTCTAAACCTTTGGATTCTAGTTATATTCTTCAAGTCACTGTGCCATCAAATTTCCTATCTAATTGAAATTGAAAATGAAATTTGATTTGAAAATGAAATTTTGTTTGGAATTTTAAGATCTTCACACAGATTTCAAGCAAGCTATTGCCTGTTAACAGAAAGGTTTGAACTTCTGTGTTGCAGGCTATTCAAGGAAGTGTGTCCTCCCCTGGTTAATTCTCTAGGATTGCAGTTTGTAAAGACATTCTGTTTAGCTAGCTTTAATGCCCTTCAGCAAATTCTTAATTATTTGGTCAAATGACTAAATGACTGCTTGCTAGATTTTGATAGAAAAAAATTTTCCAAACACACTGAACATTAACTATGAAGGGTTTTCATGCACTGCAAATTTCCTGGCTTTCTGAGGTTAATTTTTTTTCATCACTTCTAACCTGCTGGATTGCCTTTTAAATTTTTTTTTTTTTTTTTTTAAATTTTAAAAGCTGGTGCTAAAATTCCAGTAGTTTTTAACAAAAATAAAAAAGAAAAAAAAAAAGTACACTGGTTCCAGATGACCAGAAGGGAAAAAAAATGTTGGTGGTACTTTTCAGCCCTACAAGGAAATGAGAAGTTTTTCTTTCCATTTAAATGCTTAGCAGGGGGTTTTCATCTTAATTTTTGGAAGCAATTGTAAGGGAATGACATTTCTGTTAGCATTTGGGGGCTGTTTAAAAATCTGGATCATTAAAGCAAACTCTAAAATACATGTTTGAGAACGTTAAAATGTTTATTGTTGACACAAAGTGCTGCACAATAATACAAAAAAGAGCACTTTTCATCAAGCAAATTTGTGGATGTATATGTGTGCTGTTTGCACTTAATGTACTTAAATTTATTTATTCATTTTCTTAAGCCTGCTTGGAAGATGAGTGTGAAGACCACTGTGTTCCTGGGTACAGGGTCAGGCTTTTGTTCCAGAAACAAAGCCTCCTGCTAGTAGGTTTCACATTCTTTGGAAGCAGTAATGAGGTTACTAGTCCGTTTGGGCTGACTATCTCCCTGTCTGCTCTTTTGTTTGTGCTAGCAGAATACACACTGCAATGAATTCAAAGGAGTTGAGAGGAAAGAGAGGAGGGATGCACTGGAAAGACTTGAGTCGATCAGCTGCTGTGGTCACTGTTTGCCTTGAGCTGATAACAGTTTACAAAAGACTTAAAAAACATAGGTAAACTATTTTATTCTTTGGTGGAAACGTAGTTCATCTTTTCCACCTTGCTATACAATAGGCTGGACAGTTGCTAATAAAATAAGTTGGTGCCAAAAAGACTGTGCTTCTCCAAAAACCTTGCTTAGGTATAAAAGCTGCATTCTTTTAAAACATAAAGCCTTTGTGGTATTGCTAGAGATGACAGTCAAGGTCACAAGATATAGTTAGTACAGGCCACATGGAAATATATCTGGAGTGACACACTTGCTCTTGAAACATATCCTGTGAAGTTAGATGTGACCAACAGTATCAGAAATAGAAATAAATTAAACAACTGTCCTTGAGGCATGGAGTTGTCTGTCTCTCCGTAGTTCTGTGTCTATTAGGCAGCAGATAAAAGGAGTTTAACAGTGATGCTAATGCATCTTGTGATACAGGGGCATTTCTCTGAACACTACACATTCTCCTGACCCAGCTGTACCTCCATCACCTGGAACAGTCGTCTTCTTTAAACTACATCTACTACAAAAGTATTACCTTCCCTGGAGTATGGTATCTGTTGCCTCTCCTATTCCCCTTCCAGGCCTGTTCCCTCTAATAAGCAGCATTTCCAAAATACCCTTGTAGCTATATCTTCCAGCATAAAGAGACCCTGGGAGAGACTATTCCAGTCTAAAGTGGCTCTGTGCTCTGCTCAGGTGTGCAGACAAGTCTGCTGAAAGCAAACATTGACAGGTTACACTGAATCTGCATATCTGTTCATCTCTCTTAATCATGCCCATTTGTGGTTCAGTAGTATCCTGGAATGAATGCTGAAATAAAAATTCCTGTTGGTGTTTCTCATTTATCCTGGGGGGTCACAGACATATTTACAGCTCTTGTCTTAAGATCTAGCACTAGCCTACCCTAGCTAGGTCACAATCTTCAAAACCTACTCAATGCTGAAAGCATCAAAAAGATGCTTTTTAGCTTAAACATGGGACATTTTTTCTGTTGCTATTTATATCTATTAATACTTTCACAGAACAAGACTATTCTCAGAATTTGGAAGTAAAATTCTAGTTTTGCTGGGGCAAGCTTCCTGTATTCATGCACTGAGGGAAACACTACATTAGGCCAAATGACTCAACATTGTTTGGGAAAAAGATATAACTTCTAAGGGCACTCATTATGAAAGCTCATCTCATTAAATATGGCTAGGAAGCAAATCTCAGGATAAACGGAGGATTTTGTGAACCTTTCTCTGAAAGCATATTAATCTCTAGTGATATAAGATATGGTACAGAGCATACCACTAGTTTGACCTGTGGTAGCTCCTCTGAAATTATTCAAGGAATAAAGTTGTCAGTCTTGATCTGTAATCTTTAATTTGTAGGCAGCATTCAATACTTTTTAAAAATTGTATTCATCCTAACTTTCTCTTCTCCAAAAGTCCATGGGACACAAGCTAAGAAAAATCAGCAAACTAGTGTGGTATTAGTGGAATTTGCCATGAGAAACCTGTATGACGACTATGACACAGCTTATAGAAACAGATATGATGTTAGAAAGGCTGATTCACCACCAATAACTCTACCAAGAACCTGCTTCTTAGAGAAAGGATGAATCAAGATCATGAGAGACACAGCCTTGCCCAGGAGGAGTATAGTAGAGCGATAGATACACACTCTTGCTACACGTTCGTGTTTCCACAGCAGTTCTGTATTCCTATTTCTGACCTATATTTATAGATTTTTTTGCTGAGTTCCTGATGATTCAAGCATGAACCATATTAGAACTGGACTTAAGAAAACAGATCACCTCTGCAGAAATGAGTTATTGAAAATGAATACTCAAACGCACCTATCCAACGTGAGACTAAAGGAAGAAAGATTGTCTATGGTGATCTTTAGGCATCAGGATGAGGAAGCTGGTTGGTTACTTTCAGGCTTTCCACATCTATTTAGTGTGCACAGAAGGGTATGTCCCCCCTCTTGCTGCTGTGTGGGCATAAGATTAACGTCCCGGTGCACTGCCTGTGCAAAAAGAGCCCAGTGCAGTTTGTAGAGTGTGGGCTTTCCTTCTCTCACAGCATTGGTTTCATCTGTAGCTAAGATCTAAAAGTATCCAGGTGGAAGTTGTTTCACCTTTTTTGCAAGTCATACCTAAAAGCAAGCTCTGTAGTCTGCCAAGGTTTAATCCTTAGAAAGCTACTGACAGTAGTGCTATAGAAAGAGAAAACACCAGGAGTGAACATTTCTAAGCCTGAACAGAAACTGTTCCTATAATAAAGGGAGCAACAGTCAGCCATTTCTCTCAGCAACTGACCAGCTGATCTGAATTATTCTTTTAGACCTTTTTGTCCAGGTACAGATGAGTAGATGCCTCAGTCCACTTCAGGAACTCTTTCCTGCCTCTGTGCAAGACACAGAATCATCTGCATTCTTTATTTCTCTTTATTTCCTATTTTCTCTGTGCTCTGTATATTTATTTCTCTGTATTTTTACCTTTACTGATGACATAGTTTTATTAGTTTGAACTGTATCTCTTCATCTAGTCAAGACAGTTTTTCTCTGACTGTAAATTTGATGAGAAGTTCATATAATGTATTTGCTTCTTTCTTGTATTAGTCCTCTGTCTGACTCAGTCTGATGTCACAAAGGAGCAAGAACAGGAACAGAATTTTGTAGGTTTATGTGTGCCTTTTGTCATAATTTTTAGACATAATGCTTAAGATATAACCTTCCACATATAAATTCGAGGCATAGAAGATATTAATGACCCATCTGGGACTGAAAAAGAAATCACTTTGAGTTTTTAAATGTTAAATAATCTTTCATATGTCCTCTCATTGACCCAGCCTGTGGGAAAATAGGTGAGGGAAGCCCTAACTGGATTAATCCTCTGTGTTGTGTTAACAAACATAGGAAAATACATCATGTTCCAAGATACCTAAGTAAACTCCATTTACCATGTTCTGACTTTGCAGTCAGACTTTTTCAAAGGTTGGCACCTCTTTGGGGATAATATTATCAAAATAGCTGATCAGAATTTTGCATGTGTCTTTTTATGACCTACTAAGGAATGGGACCTGTGCTTTCTGGGTCACCTTCTCTTTGCTTCATATTTTCATTCTTTTAGCAATATATCACATCTAACTGACATTTCCTTCACCTTGGAATTAGCATACTACAATGTCTTCAATCCCTCAACCTACTGGGACGTTTAATTTCGATTCGGAGCTTCTAGATTAGTTCCTTCCTTTGCAGCTGCCTTGTATTCTTGCTTTCACCGTTGCCAAGTTCTCTTCACTATGAATTTATTCCAGTTTTGCCTTCTAAGAGAAGTCTTGACACCTCCTTAGCCATGCACCAGCTTCCTTCATTAAACCTTTACTTTTCTTCCAAAAACCTATGTGAACACATCCTCCACACGTTATCTGGCTAATGTTAAACCAACCCTTGTAGAACATTACATGTTTCCTCAATAGATAGGCAATAAATTCTTCAACTAACATAAGTTTATATTTTTTAGAAAAAAACGTTGAACTTGTGTCTAAAAAATTTGATCATGATGTTTCAGAACTGCAAAATATGACCATGTGAATGCTGAAAAAGATTGGATTTTATCCAGATCTTACATACTGATTACATTATCACACCTAAATCTCCATATATTTCCTGCCAGTGAATTGAGAAGTCTTCTGTTCCCTTACTAGATAAGGAAAAAAATCACTGAGTGAAATATAATAAGCAATAAAGCTCTACATGTAAACAGAGAATGAGGATGCCAAATACAAAATTACACCAGATGGCCTCTATGAACACAACTAGCTTACTACGCAAATCCAACATTCTTTCACTATAGCTTAAGAATTTATAGTAAAGTCTAAATTCGAACAAAACTTCTTGTGCGTATGCAAACATACCCAGAACCTGGCTCTAGGCAATTCAGTATTGTATCCTTCTTAGGCATCTGAGCTTTCCCTTGGAGGTGATTTCATAGAATATGTGCAGAGGCTTGGATTTTGGAGACTTGAATGCAGACTTTCAAGATTTTCCTCTGAGGTCTTTTTTAACACTGTATTTTTATATAGATTTTGTGTATTAAACCCTACGAGATCTGAGACTTAAGCTGGTAAGTAATGTTTAGCTACAGACCAATTTAGACTTCATAGAATAATTAAGATGTAGGTCTGGGGGCATATTTGACAATTCAGGCTTCTGACAGTCTTACAAGCTCTTGTGGGGACTTACCTCCCCAGTTTTAGTGCCTCCACAAGTCTGGACAACTTTGTGAGATATTATACGTCTCCTACTGACATCTAAGTGAAAGGAGTGGTAGCCTGGCTTCAGGTAACCTCCGGGCAACTCTGATGGCTTCCCGTCTGAGATTCACAAAGAGGCAAATATGACGTTTAAGCTAAGTGGTCCTGATTTCCATGTCTCAGTAAGAGTCTATTGACCAGAAAAGTAAAAATCTTTCATAGAATCTTAGAATGTATTGGCTTGGAAGGGACCTCTAGAGCTCATCTAATCCGTTTGCCCTACACTACGCAGGGACATACCTAACTAGGTCAGGTTGCTCAGGGTCCTATCAAGCCTGACCTTGTATGTCTCCAGGGATGGTACCTCCACCCCTATTACCCCTGGGTAACCTGTTCCAGTGATCAACCACTCCCATATTCATCCCATACTACGTTTAAGAATTTTGTTGTTGTTTATTTGCGGTCAATTTCCTTTTCCTCTAGATATTTTGGGTTCCATTGCTGAGTTTACTGGATGAAGATTCTAGCTAGCTGATTTAAAGGTGGGACCATTATTACGACTTTAGTGATAGACACTTGATCTGTTTCTTCTGTCTGAGGAAAATGGTCAGTGCAGTCTCTGTACTTAAGGACAAAGACCTTATGGCTGGATTCACAACTCCAGATATTCCAGATTCAGGCCTTCAGTGAAAACAGGTTAACGTTGAAAAGCTGAGTCTGAAAATCTAACAGTGAAATTCCAGATTTTTACCTACCTATTTAACTGTTGTTCTGACAAATTCCCTACATTTTCCCTATGATTTGTAAGATTTTATAAATGTTCCAACCTTCAGAGAAACCTGTCAGATATATTCCTACAAGCTGAATCTCTACTTTGAAACTCCCCAGACTGTTTGAATACTGTCAGTCCTGTGATTAATATTAATTCTGACTTTTTTTTTCCTTCTTGCATCTATGTTTTATTTTTTTTAAGCCAGCCATATGTTTGCTTACTTGATGCAATAGTTTCTTGAACATCTTTCACTAATGCCTACTGTAGTGTCATATCTTGCCAAGACGTAGGGAGGGGAAAGAAACATCTTCCTATTGTGTGACCTGCTTCCACTTCTGCAATAGCCTGCCTTAATTGTACGCTGTATTTGGCCTCTAACATCTTCTGTGATTAACGGGAGTAAGTCCTGGCTTGAGCTTGTGCCTGTAGGGCCGCTTCCAATTATCATCTGGCACCTACTAGTCTTGCCAACTTAACTGAAATGTATGTTTCATAGAACTTCTCAGGCCCCACATGAACCTGTTTTCTGTCTTTCCTTCTTTTCATTTTTGGTAGCAATTCAGACACCATTGTCTATCTCTCCAAAGAAACCCATTTTTCATATCCTACACTCTACAAAATGAGCATTGTTACAGAAGAAAGTACAAAAAATCATAGAGCTAGCGTTGCAGAATGATTTCCAGTCTTTTTTTCTCAACCCCTTTCTAAATAATTTTTTCTAAGTACTGTATTTTCCCAAATGTTTCTGGATTATTTTGCTTTTGCTTGTTCAGTATATTTTAGCAGATAAAACCTTTTTTTTTTTTTTTTTGTCGAAATTTCTGGTGCTAGAACACTGAAGCAGAATGTCACTTAAATATTTCATATTTGCTGAAAAGAAGTTAAGTAGTAATTGAAGAAATTTGAGGTATTATGGTGAAATTACCCATGATTTGACCGAAGACATGTGTCTCTGAAGCTCTTCCTCTGCACATAAAAAAAATATGTTTTTCTTGCTCAACTTGTCAAATGTAGTGTGCAGCACAACATTTTTAATATGGATATGATGACTAGACACAGTGGCTTGACTCACAACTGTATATACAGATAGTAGAGAACAAAGTTTAAAACGTTTCTGCTAAAAGATTGAATGATCCAAAATTCGTGTCCTAAAGTACCTAATCTTTAGTGTGTTAACTTCATGACAGGAATGCTGAAGACTGTGTGAGGAGCCCAGTCTTCCTATAAACTGTTTCGGTAAAGTTAATGACTTCAAATGAAGTCCAAGGTGTGGAGGTACAATAAAGAGGGAGTCAAGACCATAGACAATGAACAAAGCCAAGAAAAACCATGGAAACGAGGCACCTACCCAATATCTCACCATTACCTCTTATCATTGAATCACAGAATCACAGAATCACAGAATCACAGAATCACAGAATCACAGAATCACAGAATCACAGAATCACAGAATCACAGAATCACAGAATCACAGAATCACAGAATCACAGAATCACAGAATCACAGAATCACAGAATCACAGAATCACAGAATCACAGAATCACAGAATCACAGAATCACAGAATCACAGAATCACAGAATCACAGAATCACAGAATCACAGAATCACAGAATCACAGAATCACAGAATCACAGAATCACAGAATCACAGAATCACAGAATCACAGAATCACAGAATCACAGAATCACAGAATCACAGAATCACAGAATCACAGAATCACAGAATCACAGAATCACAGAATCACAGAATCACAGAATCACAGAATCACAGAATCACAGAATCACAGAATCACAGAATCACAGAATCACAGAATCACAGAATCACAGAATCACAGAATCACAGAATCACAGAATCACAGAATCACAGAATCACAGAATCACAGAATCACAGAATCACAGAATCACAGAATCACAGAATCACAGAATCACAGAATCACAGAATCACAGAATCACAGAATCACAGAATCACAGAATCACAGAATCACAGAATCACAGAATCACAGAATCACAGAATCACAGAATCACAGAATCACAGTGCCGAGTCCAGGGGCACAATCACCTTCTGCTGGTCACACCATTTCTGATACTGGCCAGGATGCCACTGGCCTTCTTGACCACCTGTGCACACTGCGGGCTCATGTTCAATCAGCTGTCCACCAGCACCCCCAGGCCCCTTTCTGCCAGGCAGCTTTCCAGTCACTCTTCCCCCCTTCCCCTCAAGCCTGTAGCATTGCCTGGGGTTGTTGTGAGCTAAGTGCACAACTCGGCACTATCCTCTTATCCAGGGCTGCCTCAGTTTTACTGACCATTTTCTTTGCAGTATCACTGTACTTTAAAAAATATGGGATTATGCTGCATGCTTGTCACTACAGTGGTCACACACAACACAGGAGATCCAAGTTCAGCACAGCCTCTTCTCTTCCTGCATATGTCTCCCCATTCCCCCCAAGCTGTAGAAGCTATGTAAAGATAGAATCATAGAATCATTTAGGTTACAAAAGTTCTTTAAGATCATTGAGTCTAACTGCAAACCTAACACTGCCAAGTCCTCCACTAAGCCGTGTCCTTAACTGCCACATATACACACCTTTTTAAATATCTCCAGTGTTGGTTATGCAACCACTTCACTGAGCAGCCAGTTCCAGTGCTTTACAACCCTTTCAGAGAATAAATTTTGCCTAATATCTAATCTAAACTGCCCCAGGTGCAACCTGAGGCCATTTCATCCTGTCCTATCACTTGCTACTGGGAAGAAGAGATAGAAACCCATCTCTCTACAACCTCCTTTCAGGTAATTGTAGAGTGCAATATAGTCTTGCCTGAACCTCCTTTGACCCAGGCTAAACAGCCCCAGTTTCCTCAGCTGTCTTGATAGACTTGTTATCTAGACTCTTCACCAGCTTCACTGCCCTTGTCTGGACATGCTCCAGCATCTCCAATGTCCTTTCTGTGATGAGAGGCCCCAAACTGATAACAGCATTTGAGATACAGCCTTGCCAGTGCCGAGTACAGAGGTACAATCTCTTCCCTAGTCCTGCTGGTCACATGGTTCTGATACAGGCCAGCATGCTGTTGGCCTTCTTGGCCATCTGGGCACACGGCGAGCTCATGTTCAGCTGGCTGTCAACCAACACCACCAGACACTTTTCTGCTAGATTTCCCCAAGCCTATAGCATTGCATGTGGTTTTTATAAACCAAATGCAGGAACTGGCACTTTTCCTAATGTGCCGTACCACTTCTTCTCCAGGTTCCTGATTGAAATTGTATCTCTGTCTACCAAAGTACTGAAGATTTTCTAGGGCTGTGGAGCTGTGAAGGGAGGAAATGGAGAGAAAGCGACAAAGTAAAGTATATTTGAGAAAGGTGATAATTTTGAAGACTGGTGGTTAGAGTAGTCATCAGCAACAAGGAGAGAAGGAGAGGAGCATATTGACCCCTCCTTCCAGAAGTTACCTCTTTTTTTCCAATAACTCTTTCAACAGATATAGTCCTGAAATGGTGATTCCAGTACTTCTGTGATTGGTTTCGAGGCTTTAATGACACAATTGCTTAGCCTTTTCAAAACCAAACAGCACCAGGCTGATAGAGAAGTACAGTGCATGTTTTGAAATTGCGGTGTGAAGCAGGAGTTTGACTAGAGTTTTAGGTTCCCAGAATCTTGGGGCTTCTTACATTGCAGTTTCAAACTGTAATACCTTATGTCTATGTTGGATCTACTCCTGAGCTAGTGAGGTCCACCAGATCATGTGACTATGCTAAAAATAAACTGCTACACATGAATGCATGGGCTAATATGCTTTGCACGGTAGAATAGTACAAAAATCTGATTTACTGCCTCCATTCAGACTATAATCATTGCTGCACTAATTGTATCTCCTTTTCCATGAGGAGAGGGAGAGCTAAAATCCGCTGTTCATTTACCATCGCCATAGTCCTCACCTTGATAAAACAAGACTGATGAAACTCTGGAACATTCTTCCTGTTTTGGCTTAACACAACCTGAAGTCTAATTGGTGCAATGCATTCATTTTCTGATGTGCACATACTTCCTAGAATACCTTAAATAGGAATTACTGATCTGATGCACCTCATGATGCTCTTGCCAGGAAGTTTCTCGGTAATTTCAAACATAATTAAAACAAGCCAACTATGAACATGTTGAGAGTAAAATAAGGGGAAAGCATTATCTATACCTTATCAATACACGAATCCATAGCAAAATGGTTCTCCCACTTAAACAGAGGTGGTAGTTAAAGTAAACTAAGTATATTTTTAAATTTTCTATTGCTCTGGCCATCACTGATCAGTATTTCACAATGTTGCTTTAGTATAGTTATCCTTATTCAAATATTCAAAATATTCCATTAACTGGAGCTTCTTGGAAAATCTTTGCTGGGCAGCTGGAAGTTTACCTTTGACTGCACAGTGTGTTCTGCGACTGTAGCCTGGGATATAAATGTTCTCCTGAGGAATTCTGTGAATCCACTGGCACAGGATTTAATCTGCTCTAATCTGATTATACCCAGAACTAAAGGAGGTTAGATAATAGTAGAAGTTAATGGACCAAACTGTGTTATAGACAGTCTGTGCAATTTTGATGAATACACCTGGGTGCACAAAGTATGATAAAGGCCGAATATATTCTGATAGCTCTCTGGTCAAACACAGCCTTCAGAGTAAAGTTTGGAATCTGATGCCCAGGTGAAGTTTTTTCTTACCTTTTAGTATTCATTGTTCTCCTTTCACTTCTGGGACAAACAGTTTTGGAGAAGGATGTTCAGACATGGTTGAAAGGACCTCAATATTCAGTATACCAAACCAAAAATATTAATAAATCAATGCAAAAAGTTAGTATTTATTGTAGTTGTGTAGCTTGAAAAAGGCAGATTTTCAAGTCCTGTCTTTCTTCCAGTGCAACTTGTCAAACCAGGTTACGTTTGAAATATGCCTGCAGCCAAGAATGTGAGAGCTCAGCATGATGATGTGCAGAGGCTTGTTTGATTTGGGGAGATTTTCACTTTTCATCAAAGGAGCGACCTGATCTTCTTTCCTGGGTAATATTTCTGAGGCTCATTATTATTCTTTTGTTTGCTTTGGTTACTGGGGCTCATTGGAGGAAATATCTCATTTAATTTAGAGTTTCTGCATTATGAGACATTTCTTGTAAAGATGCAGTATTCTGCTTTGTTCTTTTGACTTCCAGTCCAAAAAAATCCTCCCTGCCTTTGCCATGTTTATTGACGTCCAAGGGAATCTGTGTTGTATAACTTGTCAGACTTGATTTGTTTGTTTTTCCCTTCCCAATTGCCTGTTTTTCTAGGGAAAAATTCAATAAAATTCATCTTTTTCAGACACAAATGAGAAGAGCTTATGTTTCAAACATCACGGATTTCATAGTATGAGGATATTCATTTCATATGGCAACATCAACACAGAAGATACAAAACCAATTTACTCAGGCTCAGTTTAGAGGTGGCAATGTATAGCTCAAGGATTAAAATTTCTTTAAACATGCTAACTCAACTGACTGTGATTGTCCAAGCACATGTCAAATTAAATTTTGAATAGAAAGAACTCTTACTGTTTTTCTGTTTGAATAAGCACCCAGTTTCTCAGTCAAAGTAGTCATAGCAGCTTAGATCTGATTTTAGTCATCCCAGTTGATTTTAATGCAGTATACTATTTTTAGCTTACATTTGTTCATGGCTATGAAGAGACTAAAGTACTGAATAGACAAAAGGAATCCTGAGGTTCATATCATCACAGATTATTGGAGTTTCTGTATGTGAAAGTTAAATATCTCTAGATTGTTTTATGGTTTTGTTTCAGTCATTGCTTTCCAGTTAATGGAAAGTTCATAGAATCATAGAATCATTTAGGATGGAAGGGACCTCCAAGATCATCAAGTCCAACCACCGAGCCACCAGGGCTCCAAAGTCCTCTGCCAAAACAGATCAGAATCTGTCAGGGTTGGAAGGGACCACAAGGATCACCCAGTTCCAACCCCTCTGCCATGAGGAGGGACACCTCCCACTAGACCAGGCTGCCCAGAGCCTCATCCAGCCTGGCCTTAAAGACCCCCAGGGATGGGGCCTCAACCACCTCCCTGGGCAACCCATTCCAGGGTCTCACCACTCTCATGGGGAAGAACTTCTTCCTCATGTCCAGCCTGAATCTGCCCACTTCCAGCTTTGCCCCATTCCCCCTAGTCCTGGCGTTACTCGATATCCTAAAAAGTCCCTCCCCAGCTTTCTTGTAGGCCCCCCTAAGATACTGGAAGGCCACAATAAGGTCACCTCGGAGCCTACTCTTCTCCAGACTGAACAGCCCCAGTTGTTATGACTTGTCAGGTGAGAATGTAGTGAATAAATATTGAGTGTTAATTAAACAAATATTATGTCTCTGTAATATGTCCCTTCTGTCTGTTCTTGACTGTTCTTTCTTCCTCCATTGTCTGAGCACATTTTCCCTTTCCTATCACCCACTATTTTTAGTTCTTCCAGTTTCAGTTTTCGGTCCTCAATCACACAACATTTGTGTTTTTTTTTTTTCAACAGAAAATAACTCCAGTCCTGCCCTACTTTTCAAAGACTATGACCGAGACCTCTTTTATTTTTGCTCTGGAGGTTGGAATCACATCTCATTTGCAGTTTAAGGCTTTCTTTTTCACAGTCTTACTAAGTGTTTTGCAGACACTCCTGTTGAAATGACCGTTATTCAATTTCCATTCTCTCCCCCCGCCTTCTGTTAATAGAATCAAAATGCAACTTATTTGCCTTCCTTTGCATGTCATCAAACCAAATTTCTTCTGCCTAGAACGCATTGCTTGCAGTAGTCTCAATGTCAGTTTTGCATACACACTATCTTCCTAACAGTGTCTTTTTTCTTTCCTGTTAGGTGGGGCTACTCATCCTTTAAAAATAATTTCTGCAAGGTACACCACTCTCAATATTCATTGCTCCTTCTTTTATAAACATTTGCCAGTGTCACACCTTCACAGTTACTGACAGCATCTCTATGATGAATTTACCCTGCAACCTGCACCACCAGGGTGGAGATACAGCTGGCTTGACAGATGACAGAGTATTTATTTTGTAGGATACCTGTGTATTGTAAACCATGAAAAACCTAGGACCCTTTAGAAGCACTAGAGGTAACTGAAGGGAAAAAGACAACCATTTTTGATTAAGAAGGAGCAAAAATAACTTCATGACAGTGGTGAAGTGAGGGAGCAACTTTGCAAAACAGGTTGGAGCTGGTTGCTGTTTTGCACCCAGCAACAGCTGATTATGCCATGCTGATTGGCTGCAACACTGGCAGCAGGTGAAGCAAATTTGTCTCAGACTCCTTGACTCTGAGTGGTTTCCAAACAACACAGATACTGGGGCGATGGACCAAAGTGAGAGAGATAGAATCTGCTCCATTGTTCTGCTTGGAGCTGTTTAGACCTAATTTTTTAATTAACAAAACTTCAACTAGACTCCAGATATCACTGTCTGTTTGCTGTGCAGGGAGGCTATTCAAATTGTCAGCCACTTTTACTCATGCTGAATGAAACCACTGAAATTGTATGCATTGCCCCAGGTTAATGCAAATGAAGAAGGGACACAACTAATATGAGAAGTTAAATTAGAAAGCGCTTTCTGTGAGAGAAGAGGCAAGCAGCATACAAGGAAAGGAAAGTCCTACTGAAGGCAGTTTAGGAACACCATGATACTTTCAAGAAGTGCATTGATCTAAACAGTCAGAATATAACCATTTATTTTGAAGCTACTATGTCCCATGATCAAGCTAGATTTGGTCTCACCTAAGAACATGGAGACAGTGCTAGGAAATGAAAACATGCCTTTCAGCCAGGGGTAGATTTGCTTTCAAAAGCTAGAGAGGTATGGATCAGTTTTCACTAACTTTGCAGATTGAGTGGAAGCCCTTTCCAATGAAAGGCTCCTAGTCTCAAATAAAGCCCCACCCATAATCCTCTGCAGAGTGAGTCAGAGCTTCCCAAACATCCATGGTATTATGCCAGCACTTTCTCCTATGATAGGTATTCATCTATGGTATTTGAAATACATGTTGAGCTGGAGTTTCTAAAACATAGATTTCCAAGGAAAAATGGATCTTTGGGAAGCAGGTTCTTGGAGTGATCAGGCAGATACTAAGAAATTTTTACTGAAAGTATGTTCCTTTTTACTGAAAGTATGGCTATCTTAGTTCTGCAAAAATTCTCTTCTTTCCTCCCTCTTGCCTCCTGCTGTACTGAGCAATATGTTCCAGAATTATTTCAATATATGACTAACATAAATAATGTTTTACTCCTTCCTCACATAAACCTGACAGTAAATTATAATTCCACTCTAAGTAAACAAACAGTGGTATGTGGGGCCTCTCTTGAGTGCTTGTGCAAAAGAAAATGCAGAATGTTGTGGAACTATCAAAAGCAGTAATAAGTGTTCAGCTTAATATGTTTCTTCTACTTGTCTTCAGTTTCAGTAGACATATACAATTTCTCTAAATGTGCATTTTCCTAAGTCAAAGTGTGCATCGAATAATGAAATTCAGAGTAGTCATTTGCTTTGGGAAACTCCTGCCTTTGAGCCCTTCTGTACGCAGGTGAAACAATGGATTTGAGAAAACTAGATTATAGCAGCATAAAATGCACCCAAACATTAACTGTAGAGATAGCCAGTGACATTTTCAGGAACAAATATTTAGTAAGGGTGCAGACAGGGAGAGAGGGAGAGAGCTTACCAGAGATAAGCAACTTCCTGGAGACATTAGCTAAGTCACACTGCCAATTATATCTGAACAGTGCTAGGCACTACCATGTGGAGAAAACCATTTCAGTTCTGAATAGTTCTCAGTAAAACAGCAGAAGTCGCATTAGCAGAGCATCTCATATGTCTAATGCACTGTAGTATCCCACAGGGATGTTATCCCAGGCTGCCTCCTGTTGTAATTTCTGCAGATTGCTTCCAATGCCAAGCTGCCCTTTTCCAAATGAGCTTGGCTTTTCACAGTGTGAAGTGGGGTTAACACAGCATCTCTACAAGGGTACATCTGGGAGGAGTGAGCTGAGAGCTCCTGGCTTGTGCAGCTGTCAAAGGCCAGCAGACTCACAGATCTCCAGGTATTTCTTTACAGGTCCCAAGAAACATGCTAGAAAATGTGAGTATCTTAGTGTCAGATACATGACTGGAATTTTCAATGCAAAAAGCACCAACTTCTATTGAAAACTGAGGTTCATCATAAACTTTTTTCTTGGAAAATGTTACAGTTCTTGTATATGCATGCGTGTGTATTTATCTGTACAACATGTCTCTGTGTGCATGCACATGTATGCATGTATATATGCAATACATACACAGATTTTAATGACTTTATTTGCTTGTGCTTTCTGTTCCACCTTTGTTGAAGTGCCATTAAATTGCAGCAAAAATAACCTAATTTGTATCAGATATTAACAGTATTTCATAATTCTACTATAGCTGTTTCAGAGAGACCATCAGTCAAAAAAAAAAATATAGAGACACTTGTGTATATCCGTATACCTGTGTGTAGAACCATGTAATAGTTTAGGTCAGAAAATACATTTCAGATCATTGAGTCCAGCTGTAAACCTAACAACCATGTCCCTGACCACCACATTTATACCTTTTAAATACAGCCAGGGATGATGGCTCAACCACTTTCCTGGGCATCCTATTCCATTGCTACAATCCTTTTTGTGAAGAATTTTTTCTTAATATCCAGCCTAAACCTCCTCTGATGCAACTTGGGGCTGTTATCTCTCATCTTATCACCTGTTACTTGGGAAAAGAGTATATAAATGTAGACATATTTCTCCTAATTTAAACAGCACATACTTGAATTATCTTTCGTAAGGCATAAAATTTCCAGTAATCATTGTCCAAATGTCTTCTTAAGTTTTAGAAATTAAGAATACATGCATTTTCCTCCTCATATGCAGAAAGCAATTTACTGTCAGACTTTCCATAAAACAGATACCAGTCAGTCCAAGGGTACGTATCCTGTAGGTTTAATTCCATGCCTCTTTTAACCAACCAGCCTCGCATTTTCTAGCCTGTCCTGAAAAGATGGGTTCAGTGTTCTTCAGGAGCAGTGAATAAATGCTTCTCCTACTAACTTCAGTGTAACTTGGAGCTGTGCAACATTTTCTGAAATCGCATCATTTCTGCCTAAGATGGCTTCACTTTCTGTAGTCACACTTGACAAACATTGGCTAAACTTGTTCAAGAAGATGTACTCCCAGTGAGCTGAACCTATGAAAAATGTCATTGAGAAGACATGAGTCAGGGTGCTTAAAAGATAGGGAGATTATCTTCCTATCAAAAGCAAATACATCAAAAGCATGTATTGGGCAGGTTTGTCTAGATAAATCCATTGCTTAATGATATTTCCTTCATCTGAGAAAGGCAGAATTGAATAAAAGGTTGGATTGCAGTTGAATCCAAAACGTGACAGTTGGATTTCCATCCTTACTTCAGGAACTGTGTGCGGCATGGTGAGCTCTAGAGCATATGAATGATGCTTACAATTAGCCTCAGATGAGGCCACTATCAGAATTCAGACTGGGGTATCAAATTTACATACGCCTCAGGATTTTATTGTGTATTTCCAACTTGCTATTATTCCCCAATATCACAACATACAGGCTGATGAATTATTTGAATTTTCTTCAAAGCCCTTATAATTAGCTCAGTTTCTTTTGTCTCTGTAAATCTTGGCAAGTTTTGTCTTGTAAATCAATCCTTTCATCTCCCCCAGCAAAGCATAAGGCAAGAACTATAGAACATGCAGAAATCAGGTAAGGACAAAGCACTCCCTTTTCAACACATGACATTGAAAGCAAGTATTGTTATTCATTTTATTCAGATATGCCCAAATGCAGTAGTCAGTACAAATTCTAGTCATCATAAACACTAGTAGCAGCTGTTCTCATGGGAATTAACCTTTATTTGTACAATTCTAAACAAGACTGCTTGCAATGGTCAGTATGTTTTTTTCTTATGACAATATTTTTTTTCATCTCCTCCTCAAATTTTTATCTCCTGCATTTGGCAAGTGAGCCCTGAATGACAGGAAGAGCTTTGTTGTGGTCTGTGATTCATTTCACTTATTCCACAGCCGCTCCCTGGGTGTGCTTTTATAGGAGTGGGCTCTTTTGCAATCTGAAGTAGTACAGCTCTGTAACAATGTGGCATCACCTGCCTGCCAAGGGAAAGGACAGCTTCAGAAGGAAAATGCAACATTCATTCATAAGGCTTCCACAGCTTGAGTCCTGATGCAACAATTTTGTCAAACTAAAATGTTTTCAAAATATCCATCCAGAAGCTCTGAAAAGTGCCACTCGAATGACCTCAGCATGCCTATGCTTTGTGTAACTTGTGTTTGGTCATTGTTTATTGTTGGAAAACTTTTCCATAAAACAAAGAAAAACCAAGAAAAGACTCAGCAATGCGCTTTGAAAAATGTCATGTACTAAAGATTTACTGAAGCTGAAGTTTTGAAGAGTCAGCTGATTTAAATACTTATTTAAAAGTCTACCACTCCCCGTTTTTGTGGATTTTTTCTGTTTCCCTAGCCTTTACTTTCACAGGTACACTTTCTGGAGCAGTGATTGTCTCTCTTCAATATTCTTTCAGAGCTCAGCATGTGTGGACTCAGTTTTTGGATGGTAGTACCTCTAAGTTCTCTCAATGTGAACAACCTAAGAAATAGTTATGTGATACTGCATTGTTATGATCCTCAGGATGAGCATTTCTCATTCACTGTACCTGGCGTTTGACCCCTGACTGAAGGAAATGGTTCATGAAGTCCACAGTTGTGGGCCAGTCCAGAATCATGCTCAATTTCCACATGGCTGAAAAGTCCTTGCACACTTCTAAAGACCCACCCAGCTTCCAAAAAGGGAACACTGTGAAGTGAATAAAGCATGTCAGGGCAGAAAAGAGTGGAATGTCCAACTCCAGAGTAGCCTGGCATATGATACTGCACTCAACATGAAATCGCAGGCATGTCTTCTCTACACTGAGTATTGTCTTCCTCAGAGCCAGAGGAAAGCAGGCACATAACCTGCAAGTTGTCAAGGTTAAGGTTATATTATGGTAAGAAACCAAAAAAACTCTTCATGTGAGCACAGAAGAGGTGAAAAACTCAGAATGTATTTGCTATGAGATACTAAGTACTTAGTACTTATATTTGACTTTCTCCCAAAGGTGATGCAACTAAAAGCAAAAAAAAAATTTTCAGTGCAATGATGGCTAGTGGGTTCAGAAAGCAGCTTTGCTACATGAAAGGCAGTAAATGACTAGTCAACTGATCAATAAATAAAAAGGAAATATCCTCTAACTGTTAGCTCAAAATAAATACTGTCTCAAACTGAGAGCTCGGGCAGTTTTTTATTACTGTATTGATGCTAACCTGCAAAGCCTTCTCAACCAATTGAAAAGGGAAGCACAAGCAAAAAAATAGAAAAGATTTTATTTACCGATATTTTCTTAGTAAAAATCTCTTTAAATTGCAAACGCTAAATTTTATATCACTAATAGTAATGGTCATTAAGAAAAATCAGCTGAGATTCATATTCATAATACAACCAACTTTCTATCATTTACCAGCAGTCCTGGCTAACCATGGAGATCCCAGCTGATTGGAAGTTAACAAATGTGACGCCCCATTTACAGGAAAAGTTAGAAGGAGGGTTTGAGGAACTACAGGCCTGTCAGTCTGACCTTGGTGCCAGGGAAGGTTATGGAGCAGATCATCCTGAGTGCCATCACACAGCACATCCAGGACAACCAGGTGATCATGCCCAGTCAGCATGAGCTTATGAAAGGCAAGTCCTGCTTAATGGACCTGATCTCTTTCAGTGACAAGATGACTTGCTTAGTGGGTGAGGGAAAGGTTGTGGATGTTGTCTGCCTGGACTTCAGAAAGACTTTTGACACTGTTTCCTGCAACATTCTTCTGGAAAGAATGGTTGCTCATGGCATGGATGGGTGTACATTTTGTTCAGTAAAAAACTGGAGATATGGCTGAGCCCAGAGACCTGTAGAAAGTGAAGTTAAATCCAGTTTATGGATGGTCACAAGTGATGCTCCCCAGGGCTCAGTACTGGGGCCTGTTCTTTTTAATATCTCTATCAGTGATGTGGATGATGAGATCAAGGGAACCCTCAGTAAATTTGCAGATTACACCAAGCTAGGCAGGAGTGTTGATCTGCTTGAAGGTAGGAAGGCTCTATGGAGGGATCTGGACAGGCTGCATTGGTGGGCCAAGGCCAGTGGTCTGAAGTTCAAAAAAGCCAAGTGCTGAGTTCTGCACTTGGGTCACAACAGCCCCATGCAATGTTGCAGGCTTGGGGACAAGTGACTGGAAAGCTGCCTGGTAGAAAAGGACCTGTCAGAGTTGGTTGACAGATGGCTGAATATGAGCTAGCAGTGTGTGTACATGGCCAAGAAGGCCAACAACATCCCAGCTTGTATCAGAAATCGTGTGGCCAGTGGGATTAAGGAAGTGATTGTCCCCCTGTACTTGGTACAGGTGAAGCTGCACCTTGAATGCAGCATTCAGTTTTGGGGCCCCCACCACTACAAGAAAGACATTGTGATGCTGGAGCATGTCAAAAGAGGAACAATGAGGTGGTGAAGAGTCTAGAGCACAAGTTTTATGAGGAGAGGCTGTTTAGCCTGGAGGAAAGGAAGCTCAGGGGAGACCTTTTCACTCTCTACATCTCCCTGAAAGGAGGCTGAAGAGAGGTGGCAGTTGGTCTGTTCTCCCAGGTATCAAGCAACAGGATAACAGGAAACAGTCTTCAGTTGTGCCAGGGGAGGTTTAGGCTGGATTTCAGGAAAAAAATTCTTCACCGAAAGGATTATCAAGCACTGGAACAGGCTGCCCAGGGAAGTGGTGGAGTCACCACCCCTGGAGGTATTTAGAAGACATGTAGATGTGCTGCTGAGGGACGTGGTTTAGTGGTGACTTGACATTGCTAGGTTGATGGTTGGATTTAATAATCATGAAGATCCTTTCCAACCTAAATGATTCTATGATTCCATAAATCAGTGTTTAGTTCTGATGGAAGCATTGCAATGTAACCTCGCGATGACTTTTGGTTCTTTGATGCTAACAAAAAGAAATTCAGCTGAATAGCCCAAATGCAAGCAGCAGTGGAACACTTCTTGGGAACATAAATTTACCCATCATATCTGTTAACACATCACGCCTTAGTCTTGAATGATATTTACACAGCAACAGTCTTACGTCAACAATTAGAAGACCAACTTGGAAGATGAAAAAATTTTAAATGGATTATCTGTGTATTATTCAACAGCATCTTCAGCATCTTAACACAAAACAATCAAGATGTCTCAATCTTAAACGTATGTCTTCTTTGATAAGTCAATTACCTTGCAGGGTAATTTATTCTTTGCCGTATAGCCTTGACTCAGAGAAGTACGTCAGCACATGTATAGTCTTGAGCAAGTGCGTTGTTCCATTGATTTCAATAGGTGATTCATAAATCTATTGAATTACAACCTCGGTCTTACTCTGTTCATTTTTTTGCCTATGAATAATTCTTTACACTTTAAATTCCATTACATACTCTAATAGTTTTCTTTGAGCATTTTATGCCTTTAAAATACTTAACAATGACGTCATTTGGAACCCCACATTTACAGCTATATGTCTTTGGGTAAGAAGGGGAATATAGTAGAAGTCAGACACTTCTTGCTGTTTAGCAGGCACTTACTCTAGCAGTTCTTTGTTTAGTTTAGTACATCTTTGTCTCCATTCTTAATCCAAACACTCGTCTTTAGCTGCTGTTTGTTTTCTTCAGGTCAAAGTAGTAATTCATTGTTAGTTTTGTGTCTGAAAACACAACTGGGTGTTGCATTTTCAGGGTAAGCCCCTCTTTGAAATTTCGTTTCTAAGCCTATTCATTTTCAGGAGCCTTTGCTGCTCTAAAGAAACTTCCCATAGGCTTTTGCAGATGAACTAAGCAGAGTCTTCAGGTAGGCATTTGGCAGAATCACAGTTTAACAGCATCAACTACTCCTGCCTAGGATTAGCAGCAGGTTGTACCCACTGGCATTTTGCTGCCGCTTCCCCTCAAGCTGTAGCAGAAAGGACCACGAGATGGCAGCACTGAATGAGCGAGCCAATCACAAACCAATTTTTATAGGATTCATTTCTTGGGAAATACATTTTCTACAAGCAGCATTAGAGGTCTTTGTAAATTCAGTCTACCTCCAGCCTGCTTTGCAACCACAAGGAGATAACACGAGTCAAATCTATGCCCTCCACATTCAGAACTGTGGTAGTTAACAGGTCACATTCTTCTGCTAATAAAATATTTTTGTTTGTTTTAATATAGTCTGTACTGACATGAAGGATGACATGGTATTTCAGGTCACCACAGAAATCTTGTAACTAGGAGAAAAGGTTTCCACTATATTAAAATTTCCCTTCCCTCTTATCATGGAAGTGTTCAGAAAAAAATTGACACTGAAATACTGAATGTCAAGGCAGAGAAGAAAAGAGTGCAAGAAAGGAATACAGACAAAAAATGTGAAAAGGAAACAAACGCGGAATGATCCATATGGACAGAAACCACTACCTATCCCTGAAGGAAACCCTGTCATTAAAGCGTTGAAATTAATTCAGTGTGACCCAATGTAATGCAACCTACCAAATGAAAGACTAAAGCACTCAATTAAGGTGGATTTCTCTTCCACAGTAAGAGAATAGATGGGAGGAAGTAAGAAAAAAGAAATAATGTTTTCTGGCTGCTTGATATATAACAAGAAACAGACATCTTTTCTCCACTCCTTTCCTTAAGAGGATGCAAAGCAATCATTTCACTGGCAATGTTTACTCTGGTGATATTCCAAAACAAGAGGGTCAGCAGAAAAGCATGCACAACAGACTTCTGTTAGATCCATCGCTTTATCTACAGCATGGTTAAAAGCTAACTGAGAATAAGGCCTTGCTACACAATGACAAATATGAACAGATTTCTGCATGTGTGTATTTGTTTACAGAAATACGTGTACATTCATTTTGTTAATATGTTTTTCCTGGAGAAATAAGCTGAAGTAATCAAACTTGTGCTGGGAACAGTAGTGCTAGCTGCTAAAGGACACAGAGGTTTATACTCCTTTATATAAATACTTTGCAATCTTACTGTAGTTTAAGGAATACCATGAAGGAGGAAAGAAGCAAGACTGAGGACAGGCTTTACTTTTGTAGATTCCCCTCCACTTGCACTAGGAATCTCCAGCATTTGAAGACCTGTTTGATCCTATTTGGATGGTGTTTTTCTGTCTTGTGCTGAAAAAGTTATAAGCGCTTTTCCCTGTAAAGTGGTTGGTATACAAAGACAGGGGATGAAGAAGTCCAGTACAGCTGATTTTGAAACCCCTCTGCCACCAAGGCTTTGACCATTCTTCGTCTGAGGGAAAATGAATGACAAACAGATTTAATTCTTATAGCATTAGGCACAGAAGTGTGTTATGCTGGTGTTGGAACTGTAACCCTCTTAACACCACATGAAAGAGAGGGAGATTCAACAGCATTCCCAACTGCCCATTTTCTGTTAATTGCTAAATCCTTTAGTTTGTCCCTTTTCCTCTTTCTCTACCTGGCAAAGGTAAGTGGGGCTTGCTGTTGTTGTTTGCCCTGGTCATGTGTTGGACTAACATCTCAGGTGTGTCCTCTGACAAAGCCAAGGTCCATTTCCAAATGCACAATAAAGAATTATGATGTGGCTCAGACAGTTGCAATGCAAAATGCAGGGGAAAGCATTGCCTTGCAGGAAATTATGTATTCAGCTGGTATACAGTCCTCAATCACCACAGAGCATTACTTGCTCAGGACATTACAACTGGACTTCAGTCAAAGCTGTGATTTCTTCCCTCTGGAATATGCTAACAGTTTTTTTCTGATTCTGCTTTTTAAAATATAAAATTCTTTAATCTGAAAATACATGGCTAGTTCTAATTATTATTCCTAAATCCTGGTAAGATAGCAGGCGGGTGATGTTTAGCTGGGCTTCACCACTGTGTGAAAAGGCAATTTGCAGGTGATGATAGGCTGAACATAAAAAAGTCCTTTGGCTGTTTTCTAGGTCACTTCAATACTGTGCAATCAAAGAAATAAAAAAAATCCCACAAAGTACTAGGAAATACATGAATATTTGCATTGTGTGTTCACATGAGAAGATAACTCAGTCATCTGCTACTTTTATTATTGCTTTTATACACAGAATGTGTTTAGTCAACAGAAAAAAAAGAAGACCTATTTGCTAACAATTTAAAAAAAAAAATATATTTGGGATGAGAAATTGCTATCTGTCAAATATTGCTTAATAATGCATCATTAATTTTTTCTTTTGAACATTTTCATCTTCCTTTCTGCCAATACATTTCCCTCAACCAAAACTCCTGCGTGGGATTATGCCTTGATTTTCATCAGCCGTGTCAAAAGATGACACAATAGAGGTATAATTCTTTGCAATGTGTTTTGTTTCTAGGAAAAGCTTTCAGGAAAGCACACGTGCTCACTCCATGCATATACAAATCTCAGCAGATGTATCATGATGAGTTGCCTTGATTTGGCTCCAGAATTACAAATTATAGCCATCAGCACACATCCTGCCAAGAACAGAGAATAAAAACTCTTGTTTAGTCCAATCATCCTGCTTTAGTTGCAGTAACGATTTTGTCTCCATTGCAGAAGTATTTCCTTCTAAAAGTATTCCAGTAATATTTGTTAGTGTAACTATTTTGAAAGATGAAAGTAGGTTTTTTGTTCCCTGGTTTCTGTCTCTCCCCAGATCTGATCACGCTTGTTATTATAGCTGATTTGAACTGAATTGATGAAACAACAGTCCACTGTAAAAGGCTGGTTGCTGACTCCAAAGGGTTTCACTGGAAATATCTGGGCTTGAGTAGTCTTGACCAAATCCAAGCGATGGCTCCAATCTGACTGAGCAGGGATTCCTGGCAAGCCCAATTGCAGAACTGGGAAGGCAACGAACACAGTAGTGTGTAGTTCAGGGTGATTCTGCTGCCTGCCTTTTTTTTTTTAAATTATAAAGC
>NW_008586215.1:0-7898 GCF_000691845.1 Merops nubicus | reverse complement strand
TTCTCTGACAACAGTCCTATATTCCTCTTATTCAGTCTCACCAAGCCCTTTCCTATTGCCTTTCCTATTGGCCTCATCAGCAAATTTTCTCTTGCTTTGCACTGAACTTGCCACAATTCCTTGTGAACATTTTTTGTTTGTTGGTTTGTTTGTTTTTTTATAAAAAGAAGAATGTTTTGTCATAGTAATCAACAAATAACTTTCTTCTCACAGTCTAGTACTGCCCCAGCCTGCAAAGGAGATGTTTAAGTTAAATGCTAGTGACAGTGTAGTTAATATCTGTAGATAGTAAAATGAGATCATGTGTTTTTGAGGTGTGTTACCTGGTGAGAGAGGACAAGTCACTTCAGTCACCAAATGCCATTTGTGAGCACGTTGAGGCTGTGTCGACTCACCACATATTTTTTTGGGAAAGAGGAAGCTGTTTTTTCTCAAGGAGGGGAAAGAATGGGTCATATAGTGGCCCTAAAATGCTGAAGGTTCTTACTCAGAGTCTGGATTTTTCATCAATTACTTTTTTGTATTTTTGCTGAGATCAAATTCCCATCTGAGTACAGCAATCAAGACTTATCTGTTCTTTTTACCTTTCTATGCTTAGAAACACAAAACAAAGATAAAAATGTTTTAGTATGTTCTGAGAACTCTATTTCAACATCCAAACATTTTTTATGTCTATAAACTCAGTTATGACCTTTTTAATTCTCAATCAGTAGCTACAAAGAATTAATGAGGCCTAACTAATCCACTTTATATTCACACCATTAATTTATTTAGATAAATTTTCTTTACTGTTCCTATGTGGACAAAAGCTTAATAAAGACTAATAAATTGATAGAAAACATATTAAAGCGAATAAACTGAGCGGTAATTTGCTTAATTAGTCACCAAAAGACAAATGTTGTTACAAGCAACACTATTTCCAGAAATGTCAGATCCTAAGTGTAGTGCATACATGAGAAATACTTATAAAGAGGTCTGATATAAGCATATTCATTAATTTTGCCACTGTACATACTTTCAATTGGTTTAACACATGAAATACGAAGAAGACAATACAAAACAATGGTAAGGTGAGATAAATGGTCAAAAGAGGACATGTGGCAGGAAGATAAAAAAAAAGAAAAATTAATGACTTCTGGCAATTACATATACAATACATTATGCAGTACAGAGAAGTTATCGATAGTATAAAGATTTTAAAATCTTTTCCACTCTACATAAAAACCATTTTTGCAAGGGTAGTACAGGACTGTACTACAAAGATAATTTCGTAGAGAATCAGGCAAAAATGCAATAACTTATCAATCTGCTAAAGCTGAAGAATTAGGGACTGTGAAGGACACAAAAAACTAGCTACTTGCATATTGAACTTGAACTTGGAAAGGAGTGGCAGCCTTCCATCTCTAGTGACCATTATGCTCTCTCACTGTTTACAAACACACCTCTTCTCATTCCCGTACTGAACCTCAAATACTTATGTTTCACAGCAGAAACAACAAACCAACATCTACAGGTTTTTCAGGGGAAGCAGCAGGGAGAAGAACACAAAACCACAGAACCATACAACTGCTTGTGTCGGGAGGTACCTCTAATGATCATCTAATCCAACTCCTCTGCCATGAGCAGGGACATCTTTCACTATATGAGGTTGCTCAAAGCCTCATCTAACTTGGAGGTGAGCACTGCCAGAAAGGGGACATCCACAGCTTCTCTGGGCAATCTGTTCATGGGCTTGGTATCTGTGAACCTGAACACAGGCATCCACACAAGTTTTGACAGGTGCCAAAGTAGTGCAAAAGTAGACACTTCAGATATGTTAGGAAAGGAAATGAGACAAATTGTGAGCAAATAGTGATTTAACAGCAATGTGCCATTCCCATTCTATAGTGTCCATTTTTTTCTGTCTGAATTTTCTACTTAATGGATGACTTCAGGTTTTGCTTTCTGGCTTCCAGACAGTAATTCATCTCACCTCAGAATTTCAAGTAATGGCAGACTCAGCATTTGGCAGCCAAGTGAGTCTACACTGTTGCCAGAACAGAGGCTCCTTCTGCCAAGCTTCAATCCTTTACCTCTGAGGCAGTTTTCTTAGACCTTCCTCAATGTCAATAAAGAAAAATAAGCAGTTTTGGAGAGTGATTCATCTAGCATATTTTAAAAGTCTGCTCTGCATTGAAATGCATTCCTTTCCAAAAATGTCTATTTCTCTTCACTGATCAGTGAGGCAGCTTAGAATGACTGGCTCAAATATCCATGTCTAGACTGTAGCCCATGCCTGCATTCCTTTGACAAATCCTACCTAAGACATCAAAAACTAAAAAGGAAAACATGACATTGGTTACATGAAAACAAACATGGAAAATAATGCTGGGCTTTTATGAACTATATGAATATTTATGAGAGATAACACCAAAAAAACTTTCATACCTTCAGGATTCAGAAATCACAACTTTATTTGGGAGAGATTAAATAATCAAGAGCAACTCTAGTTTGCTTGTCAAAAGTCTTCAATGTCCTAAGTCAAAGTGTAGGTCTTTTGCTGCAGCTAAAATAAAATTAAGCAAAAACAGAAGAAGAACAAAAAAGCAAAATGGCTACCAGAGCCACTATATTTTTATTATTTTTATTTAGAGATTTGCATTTCAGATTTCTGCTGGACTCCATGATCAGATCAAGGGTACTATGGAAGTGGGAGCTGGAAAAGTCAAATACCACTTAATGTTGACAATATTGATCTATAAAGATTAGAGAAACAGCAATGCCACCTACTGTTTAGACTTTAACTGCAGAAACTCCTAAGAGCTGGGTCCAGGCACCTTATGTATGGCTCATAGTGAAAAGTTCACTTAGATAAAGAATTACTTTCTGCAACTGACAGAGTACATCTTAAAAAAGTAAGTTCAAAAGCAAAATTAAAAACAAATAGCTGTGCATGGGTGAGACACTGACTTCCATTTCTGTCTTATTTTTTTTTTTTTTGTAAATTATTCCAGGTAGGGAAGTAAGAAATTAAAAAATAATATTAAATTAATGGATAAAGTGTGAAGGCAACTGACTCACAGTCAAAGGGCCCTTTAATTTGTTACATAATTTTAGAATGTATTAGCTGGACTTGAGCTCCCTACACATGCTCTCACTCAACAAACACACATAAAATGGATTTGCAGACTGAGGTACTTCTCAAATTAATGATTTGTTCTAAAACAGACAACTTAAAGAAAATAATGTTGTTTTTAGATTAATTGATAAAAGGTATATAAAATATTGCAGAGCTTATTTGGAGGAAATGTTTGTACTGATAGGTTTAATAAGGTATCCAGGAACAGATGAAGACAAAACCCAAACTTTAATCAATACAACCAGGAAAAAACAGTGTTATATGTTCCTCATAAACAATATTGTACCATATTAAGGAGCCTTAAATTACACAATGTATGTAAATTGTCACAATAATTATCTTTTGTTTAGTTAACTATGTCACTCACAGACCCATTTGCTGCTCAAGTCAACTGCAGGATTGTCAGCCTGCAAGTTATGTCATATAAAGCTCGTATATGTACTGTTGGATATAACTAAACTCAAACAAGTTCCTTCAGCCTTGGACTGAAACTCTGGCAATGTTCAGGAGACCTAACCGACTACTACGTACAATCTAGATACCTTTTTGTTCAGAAAGGCTGACACCATTAGCCTTTTGTCTTGAATTATATAATTATATTCTTGGCTTAAATCAACTAAACAGAAGAACTGTCTCATATATTTTTTTGTTTGTATGTTTGATTCCATCTGAGAAGTGATATTACAAGGCTGCATCTGGAAAGCTCATTGTTCGATGGACTTCTGGTAACCTACATTCCAGCTTTATAAAATGCCACTTAAGATAAGTTCTTATTTCATAGTTTATGAAAAATAAAAGGATTCCTAAGGACAATTATTCATTTTAGGGACTTTTCCCCTTTAGTCAGAATTGTATGGTAAAGGCCTATTCATCAGCTAAAGTTTTAGATTTAACAGATAACAGAGATTTTAGATTTCTAAAATGTATTCAAATCAATGATGCAATGTCTATCCAGATGATAATGATGGTTTTCTTCTACATAGATACTGTTGCTGGGAGACACTGCAATTATTTAGCTTATAATCAAATTAATATCCAGAGACTGGTAGGTAGTAATTAATAATACAATGCCACGGTAATTCTTATTGTAACAAAAATTATTTGTTTTCTTGAGCAGCAGTTAAATCCACTGTTGTTGTCTTTATCATCACTTTTGGGTGTTTTTTTGACACTGATGTATCACCATTTTCCTTTTCTCTTCACACTTTTGGACCTGATGTTGTATAGCTTTCTGGAACTTTTAACTTCAAGCACACACATCTCTAGCTTTTCTTCCCAGTAATCAAAAAACTTTCTCTGGAATACAATTTTTTTTTTTTTTTTTTTTTTTTTAATTTGGAATGATAAGCCAAACAATTTATACAAACTGTACCCATTCTATGAAATTCAAGCTCACTCTAAATCATAGACTCAACACATCTTCAGCTTTGTTAACACTGCCTTTCTCCCACAGTGCCTTTGTGACTAGACATTTCCACCCTAATTCCCCACCCCTCTTCCATCCTGTGAAGTCTTCAGTCTCCCTTCCAAACCAGTTCTTTTTTGTCTGGAAGCACCTCTGTTATTTTAGGGTCTATTTTGAGGGGACAATACCTACATTTGCTTTATCTGTGAACTTCCATTTCCTTTAATAATTCCTCTTTGAGTCCCTGTTTGGACACCTTAGCCAAGCATAAACTGATTCTTCAAGCAGGATACACTCATCTTAGAAGTATAAAAAATTTATATTGGTTATCATACAAATGATCACTACTAGCTTAGGCACTAATATGCTCTTCACCTTTTCCAGGAAACCGGCAGAGTCTTTGCCAGGCAGGCAGGCAGGAGTCAGGAGAAGGGGCAGTTCCTGTAGCTCCCCAGCACACAGCCACAGTTGTGCCATCTTCTGCCACCTGGCTTTTTCTTTATGATTTTATACTTGCCCATGTTGGTGCTTTTCCTTGTCTTACCCTGCCTGGAATTTCAGCTTTCGCCTCTCACATGGATCTTCTCTGCAGACTGACATTTGTTTTGTTTTGTTTTAATTCTCCCACACGCCAGCAATTCCCTCACAAGCCTGAGCTATGGCTATATAGCTGTGTAGTACCAGCAATGGGCCTGCTATCCTTGAAGAAAAACAGACCTCAAGGCAGAGGGAGTCACACTCCTCTTTTTTAGCACTGAGATGACTGTGACACAGGAGATAGGGAAATAGTTCTAAGTGGCTACCAGCCAAGCCCAGAGGTTTGGGTATGGACTCCTCAATGGTAACCTATTTGCTCATGCTTATCCCATTAGAAAAGCTTATCCATTTTCTTCTGATCACTTCTTCAGATCTTAATGTACTGTGATAAATCATTCCATTTACTTGAATTTCTCAATCCATGTATCAGTGTTTGGATCTAGGCCAATTCGAATTAACGTTGAAAAAAAAAAAAAAGCATTAAATCTTTTAATGGCACCTCTCCATAACAAGAATCTTCCATCCTGCCAATGAAAATTTATTATGCAGAGCTCATAGAAAAGAGACAATCAGTAGGAGACATAATTTTTAAACATATAGAGTTCTAAATTACATGCATAACATTGTTGTCAGTAATAAAAGAAGACTTTCAAGTTAAGTTTCTCTCTCAGTAGTTTTCTTTATATGTCTCCTCATTTTCCATGTAGGACTCAATCTGTGAAGTAAGAATTCAGTCTTACTGACAGAGACATCTTATAGGAGTCATACCACTAACCAACTTAATCCTGCAGACCAAAAATGTAACAAAGTTGAAGTCATATTGCCAAAAGCTTTTTTTACGGCTGTAGTTTAAGCTTCTAAAGAAACTGATTTTACATAGACATCCAAATAACTTGTAATAAATACCTGTTCTGGTGAACACCATAATGTAAGACCATTGAAATGTTTATATGACTCATATAAGCTTTTTTTCCTACATTTTATTTTTAAGAAAATGGCAGAGTATTGCCAAGAACAAACAGTAAAAGAAGCAAAGAATTAAAGATATATGTCATGCTATAAAAATGTTGAATATGGATAAATTTATCTAAACATGATCATGCAGCAGATAAAGATTGACATTTGAACGATAAGGGGTCTGATCAAGTCTAGCTATGGGAAAGGGAGAGACAGGACTGAGTTGAGATAGGGAATCAAAGAAGTCTTACTTATACTTTCTTCTAAAATGGTACAAGAGACAGGAGTGACAGCTGCTACATTTGAGAGACAATATGTCTGTGCTGTCCTTGGCAACAACTTGCTTTGCCTATGCTTGGAAGTATCCCTGATTAAAGGTTCACATCTGGAAGGATGAGAGTGAAAAGGGTTCTCCTACCATGTTAGTGACCTTTGTGCTTGCCATAGCTGTCAGCCAAGTATCAATTTAGGTACAAGTGTGGTGCTAATGAAACTACTGCCCACTACAAACTAGAACTCTGTCTATAATTAAAGCAAGACTTTCCCACCACTAGGGCTCATCTGGCTTTCTCACGTAAAAGTTCACCCTACAATTATAGGGACAGAGCAGAGCATGATGAAAAGAGATGTGGTGGAGTAACTCCCCACCACAAGACTGACTGGTTGCTGTAAAATAATCCCAGGGCTCCAAATGGCAAGCTACTGCTTTTTAGCTCTTGAAAAGATGCCTGAACTGTGCACAGACACTTCAGACAACAGAAGCTGTAAAGGTTCCCACCACTGAAAAAGACAGCACCTCCTTCTATCCCAGATCCATACCAGCCCCTCCCATATACTCCAAATAGGAGTAATGGATGCTAGGGGTGAACAAGGCTAATCTGTGTGAAATCTAAGGTAATTTTTTCCCTAGCCAGTTTAGTTTTAACCCTGGTCACACCTCTGGCAGAGTTCACACATCTACACTTTTATCTCAGAGGCATCTTTGCTCTCCCATTTCGTTCATCTCCTGTTGGCTACAGGATCCCTCTCCATCTGGAATCTGTGTGCTATGTTGACTCTGGTACTCCTCTGCCAGAAGTGTGAGCAGACACACCTTATTAAAACAGAAACAGAAAAACAAGGATAAATAAATAAAAATCAACTTTTTGAGGTTATCCCATCAGGAACAGGAAGCCCGTACCTTACACAGTGCTCGACCTGGCACATGGGTGGTGCTGGAAGGGGTGCAGACACCCACCCACATCTCCTGGTGACAGTGACAGCTGACAGGGTGACAGTGTCTGTTGGCCCGAGCCCACCTTACGCAGTGAGTGGCTCCCTGTGAAGGGACACTCCCCTCCGAGGGGCACCAGGGCACAGCTTCTCCCCAAAAAAGCCACAGCTTTTTGTGTGTTTTGTGGCCACAGCTCAAGTATTGTGCTCAGTTTCAGGCATCATAAATAATGAAAACATTGAGGAGCTGGATCTGGTCTAGAGAAGGGCAACGGAGCTGCCGAAAGGTCTGAGGAACATGTCATATGAAGAGTGGATGAGAAAGCTGGGATAGTATAGTCTAGAGAACAGGAGGCGGAGGGGAGACCTTATTGCACTCCAAAACTACCTGAAAGGAGGTTGTAGTGAGATGGGTGTTGGTCTCCTCCCAACTAACTAGTGATGGGAGGAGAGGAAATGACCTCAAGTTGTGCCAAGAGAGGTTTGGATTATACGTTCTGAAAAATTCTTTACTGCAAGAGCTGTGAGGCATTGGAACGGGCTGCCCAGGGAGGCGGTGGAGTCGCCATCCCTGGAGGGATTCAAATAACACCTGTACTCGGTACTCCATGACACGGCTTAGCGCTGACTGCGGCGCCGTGCTGCCGCGCCTCACGCCGGCGGAGCTCC
>NW_008586214.1:6199-11126 GCF_000691845.1 Merops nubicus | reverse complement strand
ACCTTGGACTTGTTCTTCTTGAACCTCCTGAGGTGGGCACAAGGCCACTTCTCAAGCCTGTCCAGCCAAGGACATAGAAAGGGAATAATGTGTTCCCCATCACCAGGGTGGTCCAGATGAGAACCAGGGGGCTGGAACTGGTGATGACAGTTCAGTGTTGTACACAGGACAGAGTTTCTAGTGGGGTGAAGAATGGTGTCCTGAAGGAGGGGATATCATGTAGGGGAGGCCAGTTATTGATGGTATTCCCAAAAAGTCTTCACACCTCTATGAGAGGGATGATTTAGGCTTTTGAAGGAACTCTACCCAGGGTTGTGGAGCAGCATCTTGGAGGACATCTAGTAACAACACACGTGATATCATTATAGCTGAGTCCTTGTGGGTAAAAGGCCCACTCTGTAGTCTTGAGACCAGTGGGCATACCCTGTCCATCCAACAGTCAGAGCAGGATGACCACATCCCAGCCGTGGTGGAAATGATGTCTGTCCCATGCAGACTCAGGAATCACAGAAATCATAAGGCTGGGAAAGACCTTTAAGATCAAGTCCAACCATGATGTGTGGTGAGAAATGTTTTTGGGAAAGTCAGCCATGGAAGAGCAAACCAACCTACAGCAAGGACAAATCTCACCAAGTGTCTTCAGTCTGATAGTGGTGAGCAGCTGATGGTTGGAAGAAAAGAAGATGGCAAATACTCAGTAGCATGGTTTTGGAAACTCTCTGATTCCAGCAATCCAAGGGTTGGGAGGCTGTTGAACTGGCTGTCAATCCATGTCATTGTGCTGAATGCCCTTCAGGGGGTTTTGTGGACTTCAGAGGAGTGTAGAATGACTCAGGGTGGAAGGGAGCTCTGGAGGTCGTCTGGCCCAGGCAGCTGCTCAGAGCAGAGCAAACTTCAAGGTTAGATTGACTGCCCTGCTTGCTTTCTGAAGACATGTACAACTTCTTCCTCCCCAATGTCCATGGCAATGGGTGCCACCATCCTGGGGTGTGGAGAAGACTCTTTGTTCACTGCATCTTGCTTTTGTGTTCCATCCCCTGCTTCTCTGCTTATAGAAATGGAAAATAGTCCTCTCTTTGTTAGGAGACTTCCAGTTTTCACTCTGCTTGTCTCTTCTTGGAGTGGAAGAGTCCCAGTGTACTTAGTTGCTACCTCACTGCAGAAAAACTAGTCCCCAGCTTTCACTGTCCTTCCTGCCACCATTGTTGTAACCCTTTTAGAGGAGATAATATTTGAGAAGAGAACAATCTGACACCAAGAGTAAGCAGCAACCAGGGAGAGGACGAGAGGCAATGGGCTGAAGTTGCTCCAGGGGAGGTTTTGGTTGGATGTTAGGAGGAATTTTTCCTGGCAGAGTGGTGAGACATTGGCCCAGGCTGCCCAGGGAGTCCCCAGCCCTGGAGGGGCTCAAAAAACATGTAGATGGGGTACTTGGGGCCATGGTTTAATGGTCTTGGGAGTGTTGGGTTGATGGTTGGACTTGATCTTAGAGGCTTTTTCCAACAGGAATCATTCTATGAATCCACGATCCCAGAAATCTAAAACCAATTTCAGCTACACAGAGCAAGTGGTCAACTCATCCACACTCCCTGGAAATAAAGATCCGAGGGCTGGAGCAGCTCTGCTACAAGGCCAGGCTGAGAGAGTTGGGGTTGTCCAGCCTGGAGATGAGAAGGCTCTAGGGAGACCTTCTGGTGGCCTTCCAGTACCTGAAGGGGGCTCCAGCAGAGCTGGGGAAGGACTGGTTGCAAGGGCTTGTAGCCACAGGACAAGGGCCAATGGTTTTAGACTCAAGCAGGGGAGATTTAGACCAGATATCAGGAAGAAGTTCTTTACTCTGAGGGTGGTGAAACCCTGGACCAGGCTGCCCAGGAGGTGGTGGAGGCCCCATCCCTGGAGACATTCAAGGTCAGGCTTGATGGGGCTCTGAGCAACCTGATCTGGTTGGGGATGTCCCTGCTCCCTGCAGGGGGGTTGGGCTAGATGACCTGTTGAGGTCCCTTCCAGCCCAAACCATTCTATGATTTGACTCTCACCTCCAGTTCTTCTGCCCATGAGTGGGGTGAGAAGGAACCACTCATGGACATGAGGTCCCTCCCAAGCCAAGGCTGCCCACACCAAGGCCTCTCCCAGCTTGTCCAGCTCCACACAGTGACAGGTCTAGACAACAGAGGGGTTTATCAGTGCACCATGGCCACAGCTGCATCCCTGCCAGAGGCTGAGAAAGGCCTGAAGCCCTTTGATGTTGATCCTGTAGGTCCCTCTGCCCCAGCAGACCTGTTCCATCTCCTCACCGTTCCCTCCTGTGGCTTTCATTTGAGTTGGATATTGATAGCAGAGCTGGGGAGGGCAGAGCTTTGCCAACATACCCAGGTGCAGGGTGGAGGGGCCGGTGGTTGTGCTGTGCAGTGACCCATGAGAGGTCCCGTGAGCACCAGGACCTCCTCCAGAGCCTTCCTCTCTGCTCAGAAACTCACTATAAACAGGATTTCAAGTCTAGCCACTCAGCAGTGCCCAGCTCAGTCTCTCTCCAACCCTCCTCTCTTCAGCCTTCCTCAGCTCCTCACTGAGCCCCAGCCATGAGGTTCCTCTACCTTGTCTCCACTGTCTTCCTCCTGATCTCCTCGGCTGTCCCAGGTAAGAGGGTGAATTGTTTTGGAAGGTGAGCTGGACAACAGTGGGAGAAACAGAGTGATGAGGAGCAGAGTGGACCATGCTTGATAGACAGTGGGCCAGTAGAAGCAAATGTGGTCTCTGTTGGCTTTGAAGGCTGTGGTTTTGTTGTCCACATGAAGGTGTCTACTCCCTTGAGTATGCAGATGGGTTCTGGTCTCCTGCAAACCTGCAGGTGACTTGGTTGCCCCAGGTTGTCTTACATGGCCCTCTGTGTTCATGTGCAGACAAATGAGTCTTTAAAGAAAAACTCATTTTAAAATACAGTAAGATCATAGAATCATTTAGGTTGGAAGAGATCTCCAAGATCATTAAGTCCAACCATTAAGCCAACACTACTAAGTCCTGAGATCTTAAGGTGCACTTTTAGGATGTTTTAGACATTTTTGACCTGTTTTAAGTCGAGGTGAGCTGGGCCCTATGTATTTATTTTAGCCATGGAGTATCCAGCACGTGCTGGATGTCTTTTTTTGGAGACACCACCCTCCTGGACATTTCCTGCTCAGGTGATGCCACCTTTTGTGTCAAACCAGTTCCAAGTATATCTCCAGGGTCCAGTTCCCCCACAATTCTTACACAGATATCCCTCCAGTTCTGATTCTCACCTCCCTCTTCAATGAATGAAAGGGAGATTTGGGGCTCAGAAGGGTTTCCAGGCCAGTATCCATTCACTCTGGGCATTTCCCATCTATTTTAGGTCAGCAATCTCCCACCCTGGTGCCCAGTGTTTGGCACTTGAACCTCTTTCAGCAAGAACTGACACCTGGGAAACCCTCTGTGTTTCTTGGAGCACCAACTCAGTCTTTTGAAACTACTTTGGTGTTGCTTTTGTTGTTTTGCTCTGAGAACATTGATCCTGCCTTTTAAAGAGAAGCACAAGACTAGAGAGATGAACATCTTCAGAAACTTGGCTTCTGGGCTATCTCATGAGGGGATGGAACATGCTCTTCTTGGGAGCAGCTCTTTCCCAAACTGCTCCTGTGGGGTAACACAGCTGGGGCAGAGGGATGCACAAGGAGCTTCCCAGGCTCGTTGCTCCTCAAGGTCCCTTCCTGCTCTGAGGCTTGGGCAGAAGTGGTGGACGTGTGGGAGGATGGAGCAGGACCTCCCTAGGAGCAGGGTCTCATCCTTCTGACCCTTCCCCCTGGAGGTGGTGGGAGGGCATGGCAGTGGGGCACACAGGCACCTATCCTGACCCAACCCCTCCATCTCTGTCTCTCCCTTGCAGGCCATGGGCAGATACCAAAGTACTGCCCCAAGAGGGGTTACTGCTCCCACAAGTGTGTCAAGGAGGACCTGCAGTTGTCCTCCTACGACTGCAAGTACTTCTGCTGCATCCCACCTGCCTGGAAGGGGAAATAGGAGCCAAGGAGGAAGCTTCTGGGGAAGAGGAGGCACCACGGTGGCTCTGGGAGCAGCTTCTCAACTGTCTAACCCAATTGTCACCTCCTCCTCTTAAGAAATAAAAAGAGAAAAAGAAGGAGCTGTAACTCTGGTGTGAGTTACTCGTGTCCCCATGATGCCACCATTAGGACAGGTTCTCCCAGCCCAGCCCAAAGTCCCATTACCAGCACAACTCCTTGTTCTTACTGCACAAATATCATAATAAAAGTATTAAAGGTGGAGTTTTCCTCTCTGCTTCCCACAGGGACATCCCCAACTGCTCCTGGCAAGACTTGTTACCACGAGTGGGTACTGAGCAGGAGTGAGGAGAAATACACACCCAAAGTCTCTGCAGCAGACTCCAGACTGGCAAAGGGCTTGCAGACTGCCTGCTTTGTTTCCCCACTTCTCCTACCTGGTCGTTCCTAGAAGAGGAAAAATTTGAGGAAGCTGATAGATCTCTGACAGTATCTGCTCTGACCTCCCAGTGAAATTTGGGGCTGTCAAAATACATTCTCACCAGCTCTGCACAAACTGCAGCACTCTATGTGGTAAAACCAGGCCATGGTTAATATTGTCTTTTAGAGTGTTTCCAGAGAACCATGGAATGGGTGGGGTGGGAGGGGACCTTCAAAGGCCCCCCTGCCCTGAGCAGGGACATTTGCAGCTAGAGCAGGGTGCTCAGAGCCCCGGCCAACCTCCCCTGGGATGGTGCCAGGGATGGGGCAGCGACCACCTCTCTGGGCAGCCTGGGCCAGGGGCTCAACACCCTCAGTGTCAACAATTTCTTCCTTCTCTCCAGTCTAAATCTCTCTCTTGGAGTTTCCAACCATCCCCCCTTGTCCTGTCCCAACAGGCCCTGCTCAAAAGT
>NW_008586214.1:0-6083 GCF_000691845.1 Merops nubicus | reverse complement strand
CCCCCCTCGGGGCATTGCTGGGGCTCCTCTGGCCCCGCTCCAGCAGGTCCCTGGCTCTGCTGTGCTGAGGACTCCAGAGCTGCCCCAGCACTGCAGGGGGGTCTCCCAGAGCTGGCAGAGGGGCAGGATCCCCTCCCTGCCCTGTGCCCACGCTGCTGGGGGCTCCTGGGCTGCATGTGCACATGTTTGTATATGCCATTGATCAAGGAGTGATTTGGTGTGGGTGAGTCCAAGTCTTGAACAACTCGTGTGTCTTGCTGCCCTGAAATCATCACTGTTTCATCAGAAGATCCCTCCTCGACCATCGTCTGTATTTCCCTTCTATCATTAAGTCCAAGACCAATGAAATTATCCAGGAAAGCAAAAAAAAACCAAAAAAAAACCCAAAAAGCAAGGAACCTAAGATTTGGGGCTCAGAAGGGTGCAGATAAATCTGTAAAAGAAACCCTGTTTTTCAGTGAGAAAGCAGAGACACCCTCACAAGTCTCTCTCCCTTATTCCCTCTCCCTTCTGGGAGAGCACTATATAGAAAGCATCTGTCATTTATTTAGTGCCCAGCCCAGCTCTAACCCTTGACAGGTATTTTTGGACAAAAAACTCTTTGCCTTTTGTATCTGGCAGCTAAAGTCACTTGAGAAATTATGCTAAGTACCAACTAAAGCAGCACCAGACATGGCAGCTCCAAAAGAAAGGGTGTTTTCCTGAGCCCTGCTCAGGGTGATAGCAGATTGGATCCTGGGTGTAAGACTTTTTTCTTCCTCTAGACCTTATTTTCAGTGAAATACAACAACTTCTGCAGAAACATGTGAAAGGAAACAAGCAGCACCCAGCAGCACAAACCACTCATGGATCTGGAGTCACCAGGCTGGGGCTACAACATGGAGCCAATTCATTCTACATATAAAAGTTGTTGGGTTTTTCCTGTGTGCATCACTCTGCTCTGGGTTCCACCAGCCACTCAAAGCAGTGAGATCCTTCCACAGCCATCCCCTTTATTACCCTGAACCAGGCAGCAGCAGTACCAAATCTTGCCACCTTTCCATTCCACCCCTTTTTCCAGCTCTTTTACCATCAGAATTATTTTTATGATCAAATTTATCACTGCAGCCCCAACAGTGACCTCCCCCCAGCTGCCCACGACCTCCCTCTCCTGCAGCTTGGCCCCATCGTGCTGATCTCCTCCTGCATCCTGATCTCTCTGGTCCTCAGGTCTAGTCCTCAAGTCAAGCCTCCTTCAGGGAGCTCCAGAAGGTTTCTAGGATGGGGTTTTCATCTTGTTTTTTTTCCCTGTTATTGTATTTAGAACTGGTGGTTGTAGTTTAGCCCCAGCCAGCAACTAACACAACCACTGACTGCTCACCATCCCTTGGTGGGGTGGGGAAGAGACTCAAACCCAGTTAAAACTCTTGAGTTAACAACAGTTTAATAATTGAAATAAAATATAACAATGATTATAATGAAGATAACAAAAAGAAAGTGCAATAAACCCCAAGAGAAGTTTGGAAGTTAGGATGCAGTTGCTCACCACCCACTGATGGATGCTCAACCAGTCCCTGAGCATTGATGAGCCCCTTCCACCCATCTCCTCCCAGCTGATATATTGAGCATGACATCAAAGAATCATCACTCTGGTTGGAAAGGACCTCCAGGATCAAGTCCAACCTTCATCCCAACATCTCCCTAACCACTAGACCACAACCTCAAGAGCTACATCTACTTGTTTTTTGAACCCCTCCAGGGAGGATGACTCCACCACCTCCCTGGGCAGCCCAAAATATCCATCATATGGTATGGGACGTTCTTCTGGCCAGTTTGGGTCAGCTGTCTTTGCTGTGTCCCCTCCCAGTTCCTTGTGCCCCTCCAGCCTTCTCACTGGGAGGGGCTGAGAAGCTGAAAAATCCTTGGCTTAGTCTAAAGACTGCTTAGCAACAATCAAAACTATCACTGTGTTCACGTTCTCCTCACACTAGGTGCTAAATGCAGCTCCTAGGAAGAAAATTAACTCTATCCCAGCCACATCCAGGACACTGGCACAATCCTGCCTTGCAGTCCTGTAGGACATTGGCATCTTCCCCAGCTTTGCACAGTGAATCTGCTAAGCAGCAGATCAGAAGAGGAGCTATTGCACCCTCAAATTCCCCTAGGACTTATTTTTTTGGGGAAAAAATCTGAGTGCTGGGGTTTTGTTGCTGCTTATTTCCTCTCTTCCACCTCCTTTACACTTAAGGTGAGTCCTTTGCTGGGTTCCCACAAAGGGATGTTCATCACGAAGACCTTTCTTGCAAGGTGAATGCAGCTGGAGATGTTTCATCTGGCTCCTGTGGAGTGGCTTTGGCTTTTTTTTGCTTTACTTCTCTGACCATCTCCTGCCCTACACACTCTTCATCAGGCTTCCTGCTCCTGATGTACTTGGAGAAAAAAAAAAGCCTTATTTTGGGAGGTTTCTTTGTCTTTTGCCAGTTCTTCCTGTGATCCTCTGCTGAGCTCCCTCATTGTGTTTTACACTTTGTCAGGCCCAGTTTATTATCTTCTCTATTTTCTGTGTTTGGACACTATTTCAGCTTCTTCTTTCTCACAGCCTCCTTCATCCCACTGTTCTGCTCTGACCTTTTCCTTTTGCTCTTTCTCAGGGCTTTGTTTAATAGGTGCCATACATTTTCTCTGAGTCTCCAATACAAGTGGCCTTCAATAGCTCCCACGGCGCTTGCAAAGAACCTGTTTGCAAGGATTTCACTCTTTTAGCTGTCCCTTTTGTCTTCTTTTTAACAATTTCCCTATTTTTATGGAGCTCCCTTCGTGAAATTAAGCCCAGAAGTCGTGGCCTTTTCATCCCCTGTTGCTCCTGCACGGATGGGGAGTGTGAGCAGTGTGTGACTGGTGCTGCAGAGCAGCTCTCCCAGGGTAGAACTTTGAACCAAGCCCAGCACGTTAGTCAGAACCAAGTGCTCTTTATTATTTAGCAGTGCAGAGAAACCACTTGTTCTGCTTTTTCCTTGTACTGCTCGGCCAGTGAGCCTGTAGAGCTGTTTTTTTTTTCTCCCTGTAAACATATGAAAACCTTTTAATCCAGGAATTTATCCCTACTGGTTTCTTAAGGTTTAAGTATTCAGCAGCTTCTCCAACCAAAGGTGCTTTTCAGGACATGAATCTGCCTCTTGGCACAGGTAGAATGTATAATAGGAATAATATTTATAATATGAACAAAATGAAAGTAGAGTGAGACCCTATTTCTAGCAGTAATGGTGACTGACCACACTAGGGAAGAAATGTTTTCTCTTTCTCTTGGAATTCTGTTCCTACCTGGACACCTTTGTCCAAGCAATATCTAAGTCAACCAGAAGCCATTGAATTAGATACAGGTTTAAGTGGTGTTTTCATCCCATGTGTCCTTCACAGAAGGTCTGATTGTGTATTTTAAAGGGTTCTTCATCCTTCAACCACTGTTTGGAAAGAGACTTGTTCTTTACATCAGAAAAAAAGGGCTAGAAGAAATCCCACTGCTGCCACAGCTTTATCAGGATTCCTGTGCCCTTGCTTGGTCTGATGAAGCTTTTGAAGTTATCAGATCTCACATTTATCCCGTGTCCTAAGGATGAAATAAAGGAGCAGGAGGTTGCTCACGGAGTTGCTTCTGTTTGCCCCAGGATTACGTGGTCATCTAGAGCATGGTGGTTGGTAGAGAGCCCCTTGGAGCACCTTGTGCTGCAAGTACAGACAGAAAGGCTGGATCCCCCTCTCCAGCTGGCAGCAGAGACACTCACTGTGTGCTCACACTCCTTTGGCAATCAGCAGAGTTTTGAACAAACACAGAAATCAGCCTTAGGAAGAAATGACTTCTCCTCCCAGCTCCGTGTACTGCCTGGATCTGTCTCCTCTCTTCTCTTCCCAGCAGCCTTCTGCCCAATGAATGTCAGAGCAGTTGCCTTTTTCTGGCTTTGAAAGGCCCCGTGGATGGAAACTTATTCTATTTTCTGGAGGGTTTCAGGTAAACAGGGCTGTTTTCTGTCCCAGTCAGGAGGCTGACCCTTTTTGACACAAATATCTGGATATTGCTCTTGAGGTTTGTCTGACAGCCCTTTGCCAGGATGCTCTGAGCCACCCACCACCAGATCACTCCACACCCCTCTCCAGAAAGCCTCTGGTTATCACCCAGTGGCCAGGGTAGAGAAGGGGCAGGGCTGTTTTCTGTCCCAGTCAGGAGGTTGACCCTTTTTGACACAAATATCTGGATATTGCTCTTGAGGTTTGTCTGACAGCCCTTTGCCAGGATGCTCTGAGCCACCCACCACCAGATCACTCCACACCCCTCTCCAGAAAGCCTGGAGTGAAGGGTTATCACCCAGTGGCCAGGGTGGAGAAGGGGACCCTGAAGAATTCCACCTTGTCTGTTCTTCCATTGTCAGTGACCTCAATCTGGTCCCAGAAAGCCTCTGGTTATCACCCAGTGGCCAGGGTAGAGAAGGGGACCCTGAAGAATTCCACCTTCTCTGTTCTTCCATTGTCAGTGACCTCTGATGGACTAATCTGGTCCCAGGCCATGCTGAGATGCCACTTGCTTTGTGCAAGGTGTCCAGGACAACCATGGGACCTCAAAACCTGACCACAAAATCCCTGCTGTGGGATGAGGATGCTTTACAGGCACCCTAGGAGTGGGATTTGGGGGTGCAAGGGAACGGTGGTGACTATTTGCTTATGGTCTCTCCCACCACGACGGGACTGAGATCCCAAGTGCAGAGGCTGGATGGGACTGATGGGTCATTTGGGGCTGTTGTGTCCCCAAAACCAAACCTGAGATTGCACTGGTGTGGGAGGGAGACACAATATTGGCTGATGAGTCCTCTCCCAGCCTTCCCACCACCCTGCTTGGAAGCAGTGGGACAATCCCCAAACCTTCCCTTCCAGTGTGTCCTAGGGGTGTCACTGGTCTGTCAGAGATCTCTGGGGCTGTCAGAGGTCATGGTCCCACTCTGGGGAGGTCTGGCTGCAGCACCTCCCCTCCTGGGGGGCGAATGAACCACACAGCACACAGAAACCATCTCTGCCCATCTTTACTGGGAAGCAGTGGACACGGTCACAGCAGGAACACAGAACTGGGAGCCCCAGCACCAACGCTGCTCTTCCTCCGTGGCTGGAGCCTCTCAGGATCATTTTCCCTTTTTTGGGGGGGGGATGCAGCAGTACATCTTCCCACAGATGTGGCTGAAACTCCACACGTCTCTTTTGGCACACATGTGGGAACAGTACCCATCACATCCACCCTTCACCTGCCCGAATCCTGTGGGGAGAGGGAGAGAGAGATGGGTTACAGGAGCAAACGTCAGGCACTGGAGGAGGGCAGGGCCCCAAAAGTTACCAGCTACAGGTCACCTCTGAGTTGAGACCCACACAGGATCTAAAAGCCATGTAGATGTGGTGCTGAGGGACATGGGTTAGTGATGGACTTGGTAGTGCTGGGTTAGTGGTTGGACTCACTGACCTTAAAGGTCTTTTCCAACCTAAACAATTCTATGATTCTGTGACAGATCCCAAGATTTCTACTCTCATGGACCACTGGACTCTTGAAAGTCACCCCTCTACACATGCTGGCAAGATCCCTTTGCATGAGCATGAGGGACAGGCGTTTGGAGTGGGGCATTTCTCTCATCCCAAACTGGCTGTGTGAGCTAGGTTGGGTTGGGTAAACGAGCAGCCAGAGCCAGCTACAGGTAGCTGACCTCCACGGCCAAAGCTGGGTGAGATGAACCCCCTCCCACCACCCCAAGGAACAATGGCTGGAGAGGGGACAGGCACATGGACCCCCCACGTTCTCCACCCCCACGCATTGCCAGCTTACCTGGGGTGGCCAAGGAGAAGAGCAGGAGCACGGCAAAGACCACGCAGAGCACCCTCATGCCTGGAAGCCAGCAGAGATCTCAGCACACTGGGAGCAGAGCAGATCTGAGGTGGCCACGGTGGGGGACCTTGGAGGCCCTGGGTTTTATAGAGGGACTCCTGCCACCAGCGGCGCGGCGGGAGGAGAAACCTGAGCGAGGCCATCTCCAGAGAGACATTGTTTGCTTCCTGGCATGGGCACTGTCACCCCC
>NW_008586213.1:0-7284 GCF_000691845.1 Merops nubicus | reverse complement strand
TGTCTGTCTCCGGCTTATTCTCCGTCAACCCTCAGATGTCTGTGTGTTTTGGCACATAAAACAGAAGCTGTGTCCTGGACTTGAGTTACTTCATGAAGTGCCTCAGGAGGATTTGATCATCACCCAACAACTTTCAATATCAAGCAAAAATGATTGTCAGCAGAGACGTTTTGGTAAAATGGGTATAATGGACATTGAGAATATGAGATCACTAGAGGGCTTACAGAAGTGCTTAAATTAAGCCAGGTAACACATTGTGTTCTGTAGGATTATGTTTAACTGCTTTTTTTGAATTTGTGCCTACATAGATGTCAATGTGGACTACTTTCAAAAAACTTTGCAAAACATTTTCCCATAGCAAGCAAGAGACCTGGCAAAATTGTGTGAGGAAAGCTCCTGACTTGCTATGAAGAAAAATGCGCCAAGCAAGAGAAAATTTATGAGTTCAGTACTGCAATGGCTCCCTCTGAGGCAGTGTGAGCAGGACAGACAAAGATTGCAGGAGTCTGAGCTACCTTCTCCTCCAGTTAGGGTGGTCAACTAAATGTCACATTGCTAATGAAGTGAAGCAGTCACTGAAGTCTCACCACTGGATGCTATGAAAGTTCTCTGGAAAAATAAAGGAATGTCTCTAAGGCTCTATTTGGCATTTTTCACGAAGATTAAATTCACATAAAAAAAATTAAGAGGAGAAAACTCAATAAACTAGTTTAACCAAATGACACAAATTGTACTAAGTTGTGATAAAGCACTAAAAGTGTGGAGTGACTCCATTTTCAAAGCAGTTAAAAAGGTGCTCTTTGACTGCAGCACTAAGCATAACTAATTCATTCTGGTAGTGGCTTGAGGCTATCAAATGCATTTTAAAATGAACCTTATTTAAAATGCATCCATGCTAAAATGTACAAGTGTTATCTAATTGGGCAACAAAAGGAGCGGACCGCTGTATACCTTTCAGGCAAGCACAGTGCAAGAAATGAATATTTCTGTTGCAGCACAATAACAAAGCTGTAACTGACAATTGTGTTTTCCGGTCGCTTTCAGTCTTAATAGCTCAGTGCAATCACTATCACAGTAAACTTTAGCTTGCTGTATCAAAAAAAATTAGAACAGACAGGCATCACTTCAAAGCAGTTGGTACAATTTACCCTGACTTAATAGGGTCTTTTTGTGGAAGGATAGCTAGGAGTATAAAGAGTCGTACAGATATTTTCACACCTTTCTTTGGTGCTTCAGAATATTGGCTGCTTTCATGATACTGGTCATAGAGCTATTTAGCTTGCTCAAAACAATTGTGTAGTCTTTTTTGAATATAACATCACAGTCTTCGTTCTATTAAATATTAGCAGACAGTTTAGAAAGACAATCTGGTTCAGATACAGGCAATGATGGTGTTTTTTCCAGGTTGCTGCTTGCTCTCCACTTTGCTGTATGGGAAGACATATTTTGGAGCTGACCTGTGGTCTATTGCATCCACTGCACTCTCAAGACTAAGACAAATAGAGTACTGGGGGGGAGGAAGGGGCAGCAGTCTCAGAGTACCTTCTTTCCTCGACAAAATAGCTGTTTAAGGCAACCTAGACAAAGTAGCAACAGATGCCCTGTTGTTTTACAGAACATCATGTTTTCCAGTAATTTAAAGGACATTTTAATATCTGTGTAAAGGTACTTTTAAAGGAGGCATCCACTTCTCAGTCTCTAAGGTCAGTGATGGAAGCTATGACCAGGATCATCATCATCTGGATAGTGTTTTGAGGGCTACTGGCTCAAAAATAAAGCACTGAGCATTGAATCTGGCTGAGTCTGAAACACTGGCATGTAACATTATTTCTGAGTTTTAAGTATTCCCCCTGATTTAATAGAGGAAGCCACAATTTAATAAAACACAAGTAACTGGACCTGGCTCTGCATATTTCTAGCAAACTGGCATCCATGTTACAGTTAATTATATTAAATATTCATAGCAAATTAACATTTCTTAATTGATAGCTTTTCAAACAAGAAACAGAAATATATCCCAAACTTGTAAAAATGTTATCTCTCAAATGTTATTTGTCCCATCTGCTTTGCTCAGAAAATGATCTCTCTTTAAACATGGGCTTCCATTTGTGATTGTTGTCACTGCTACAAACAAGAGAAGGAATATCAGTAAATACAATTTTCACACCCGTTTTCACAGGAGTAACTGATTATACAGTCTGCACAAGAGTATAGGAACTTCTGCAAGATAATTAAATAGGTAGGTGCAGTGTCTGAGATAACTAATATCATATTCAGAACTGCAAACTGTAGCTTTGTCACCTAAAATGAAAGCTCTTCTGAGTTCTCTGTCGCTGAGAGAGGCGAAAAACCTACCCATGTTCATAATATTGTGAAATGACACTTGGTATGTTGTCCAACATAAGCAAGGCAATAAATCGAAGAACACAGCAGCCAAATTTTTAAAAAATATCTTCAGCTAAAAGAGAACTGTCCTTCATTTTCTTCATCTGGATGTAAAACTGAGATCCAATAGCAAATATGAATAGAAATAAAAATGTACATATTAAATAACGGTGGCTCTCCCCTCAGAAATCAAAATATGGGGAATATGAGAAATGCATCCCTGGGAGATTTTGCAGTTGATGAATGCTGTTTCAGGATACAAGGGGACACGGCTAGCTCATAATTTAGAGAAGAGAAAAATTAACCAGGATGGATTATTTTGATGCCTAGTGCTGCCTTTGTGCATGTGTACTTCTGCATGCATGTGTATGAAGGTGCATCTGCAGCTTTCAGTTCTGTGCTACATTTTATCTTCCTTTTTTGCCTGGAAGATCAACACAAAGGAAGACTTACTAATAAACCTCATGCTGGAAGTTTCTCTCCAGGGGAAATGCCTTTGCCCACACAGCACACCATTAAAAATGGTGAAGCTCCACATGGGAGCACAGGGCTTCCCACATGCAACAGCCTGTAGGAGCAGAGGAATTAATGATGCAAAATGTTGTCTAAAGCAGGCACTTGATTAAAGAGAAAAAATATATTAATCTAAAAACTCAGGCAGCTCCTTGTAATGAATAAACAGAAAATATTTTTTTTCTTAGACCTGTCCTTTTGCCACAAATATTAAATATGAGAAAATTCCTTTTATTTGTTTGCCTGATCTCCAGTTGGTTATTCTTGAAGAGCTGTCAGTTTTGCCCTATCCTTATTGCTACATCAGTGCCTCCATGGTGTGCACAGAGCAAAAGGGAAACGTTTTTTACTTTCAGAATGGGATTCCTGTCCCTGTTAGACATTTTTGCAACTGAGGAATTATGCAGGAAAAAATGTAAATTCAGGCCACACTCATGCTAGCAGTTCCCAGCTGCTGCAGTAGCCCCTGGAAGCGACAGGATTCAGCACTGAAATTTCTAGAGCTATGTAATATGGCTGGAAGGAATACAATCTAGTACACAGTTGGTATCATATAAATTAATACAGTGTAAGTTTTGCTACATTGCTGCTTGTCCCAATAGCTCTCTCCTTCCCTTTCAGAAAAGTAGCTTTGCTGATCAATAACTAGAAAAACCTGTTAAACCCAGAGAAAATTGTTAGCCTTGTGAAAACTGGTTCTCTGCTGTAAACATTTGCTTTTAAAATAGCATGGACTGCAGCTGCATTCTAGATTGAGGAGGGCAGCAGAAATTGTTCACCCTAGTTTGACTTGAAAGAGAGAGCAATTTCTGCTTTTATCAATCAGTCCCAAATGTGCCCTCTCTCCCACTAAACTTACGATCAACACCAAGGGACTGCAGGATCAGGATCATTAAGCAGTGCTGAATAGACAAGTCCTAAACTGAAGCACAGGGACAGTCAATTGTAGACAGAATGCAGCAGATTTATATCCCATAGGTGAAAGAAAAATGACTCCTATATTGGCTGGAGCAGCTGCGGAACTAGTCTGCCATAACCAAGGATGAAGCATGGGAATCTCAGAGAGGTGTTTCTTCACTATCCAGTTCTAAAAGCAATTACCACAGATAAAAGCAAGTTCCTGGCAGGGCAGGCAAACTGACAGGGCTCAATTCTTAAAGAGCAATCTGATCCCAAGGGTGCCTCCAGGTCACTTACAGACCTACCATCATGGCAGCGTTACTGACTGAAAATATGACAGCAGACTAGGAATGGGAGAGACCGTCCGTCCGAAGACACTGATGTTGTCCAGAAAGGGAGACATTAAAGAGAGGATTGCACATGGAAATTGCAGTTGTTGATCCAGGTTTTAGGGAAAACCAATATAGTCAGGGTTGATATTGATAGAATAGAAAGAAACATGAGGAATGTGTCTTCACAATAAGGGATGATTAGGGAATAGTCTGTAGAGTGGAGAGGTGCAATCACTGGTGCTCCAAGGTGATAGGTTGGTCACTTTACATATAAAACAAACAAACAAGAAGGTAGGAAGAACTAAACAAAACCAGATATGTACCTCAAGAAGTTTGGATAAGCCTAAACTTTTGAACTTTAGGAACCAGTACACATGCTTCTCCTCCCAGGAGAGACATAAAATGAAGTTAATGAGACATACAACGCCTGATGTGAAGGGGGGACATGTTAAGGGGGATATGCAGTAGGCGTACCAGGCAGTCTGTACACCCCGAGTGCCTCTGCAAATGGGGAAAGGAGGAGGGAAATTTGTGGCTGGGAAATTAGGATAAAAAGGGGTCTGCGTCCCCCAGCAAAACTGAGACACCCCACCTGGATATTCCCGTGGACTCTCCCTTTAGTCGAACAAAGCTTTTTTACAGGACTCTTCCCTCTCCTGTTGGAATATTGACCTCTGGCAACAGCATTTTCCATACAACTGGGGGCTTCTCCGGGATCCTTCCACTTTCCAGGGACAGCAGGCAACGAATGGGGCTGACAGGTCCTCACCCATTCCTTGGTGACCAGTTCCCTTCGGCGGCTGCCGGCACTGGACGACTGATTGGGTGTCCAAGACTGTTCAGGAGACAGACGAGTGCCGGACAAGGGGGAGGGGGGGAGTGGTCCGTCAAGGTCAATCAAAGGGATAAAGGAAAGAAAGTCTCAGGTGAGTAGACCAAGGGGAAGGTTCTTAAGGCCACCCAGGGAGGGTGAGAGAACGACACCAGACTGTAAGATGGAGAAAGGGAGTTTAAATTCCACATATTTGGTATTAAGAGAGGATGCTCCCTTGCAATTCTTATAGTAGGCAGTGGGCCTAGAAGAAGTGGTTGCGTTAAAGTATTCTCTTGTTGATTCTCTGGTTGCCCATTAGAAGCAGCAAAGACTGTGCATGGTAAGGCAAGAGAAGTATCTTAAGGGTTTGAGTTCCTCCTAGCAGTTGTCTCAGACAGGGGGTCTAGATAACACCTGGGTTTAAAGGAGTTCAGGTCTCCATTTGGTCTGCCATAAGCTGGTATTTTGAAATTCAAGGTTTGTTTCACTGGAAAGTGATTATGGGATCTTGATCACAGTTTTGGTACATTGGTCTAAATGTGTTATATTGTTGTTTGATTTTTTTGTGTGTTTGTTTTTAATGGCAACAACATTTGGATATCAATCAGATTCTAAGCCCAGCCACCCCCAGCCCCTCTGATATCTGAGGATACACTGGAACGCAAAGGGGTTTACTTTCTGCCAAATTCTTCAACCTCTTGTTGGTCAGGAGTTAACTAAGATGGAAAACAATAATAGCAGGGCAAAGAAGGAAGAACGGAAAAAAACAGGTCTGGTCCAACAATATAATAATATCTCCAGAAAGTCCCCTGGGGAGGATGCTGAGGTTGTGGGATGGCCCGCACATTCCTCCGGATGTAACTATTGAAACATTGGTGAGGTTGGTTCTTCTATTTGGTATTGTTTATAAGGACTTTGAGTCTGCTTGAATGGGTTCAGGTCCCCTGTATGGTTGCCTGCCCCTAAGAGGCAGCAAAAGCTACGTCGGGGCTAAGCTGTAAAGGAACTTGAAGTAGGGGGTTGGAGTCCCCTGCCTGGGAACGATTCATTGTCGGCTTTGCCTACGGGCTGACGGCTTTGTCTTTGTGGTTGCCGTTTTGTATCTGGGTTTGTGTATTTGGATCAGCAATTATCTTGCTCAGTCTCTGAATTTTTGGCTTGGTTATCAGAACTATGGATCTGATTTTGTGTATTTGGATTAGGTAATTGCTTTTTCATTTAATGTGGTTAGGGGATCATCTAAGGGAGGCATTCTGGAAAAACATCACCTCTGGAGTGCGTTTTAAAGCACTGGATGCAGGTTACCAGACCCCCAGGTGGGGTCAGAATAAGGGAGAATTTGATTAAATAATGTCATAATTGGTGGCCAGTTTATACCCTGAATGATCAGGAGCTCTCAGGAAGAACTATGAGGCTAGGAAGGACTTTGGGTTAGTGAGTAAAGGAAGTTAAAGATTTGGGACATATTTTGAGTAATGGTTTGTGGTATGCTGATTCAGAAAGGATTCAGGGGATCTCAGGATCTGGTACAGGAGTCTGGGGGCAGTTGGGAGACCAGTGGCTGTGCTCTCTACAAGTAGCTTATTTTTCCAAGCTGCTGGATCCCGTGGCCAGAGGGTGGCCCCATTGTCTGTGGGGCTGTTCAGCCACGACCTTCATGGTGGTAACTGGAGTCAGGAGGTTGGCTGGGGGGAGGACCTCTCATTGTTTAAGTTTTGCACCAGATTAAGGCTTTGTTAACTGAAAGTTTCTGAATGGATAAATAGTACTAGGTTATTACAGTATGAAACTTCTTTAATAGAACAAGAAGGTTTAAAATTAAGAAGTGGGGAGGGATTTAACCCAGACTCCTGTTCAACTTGTCCTGAGGGAGAGGACCTGGAGGAAGTTCATGACTGTATTCAAGTGGTAGATCTTCAGACCCGAGCTAGGGAAGAGCTGTGGGAGGCCCCTTGGGCAAATGGGGAAAATGTGTTTATTGGCAAATTCTCAAGAGTGATAAAATGAAAATGAGCTACATTGGAGGAGAACTGCAAGAAGGAGGGAGATTACCCTCTGCATGGTCAGCACAGACCACAGAACTGTATGCCTTAGAGCCTGTGAATTATATCAAGGAAAAGAAGTAACTATTTACAGATTCAAAATATGCATATGGGGTGGCTCATGCATTTGGAAATTTTTGGGGAGGAAAGAGGATTATTAACCTGCAGGGGAAGAGCATTAGCCCATGAGGGTTTAATCACTTGCCTGATGGAGGTGATGACTTTACCAAGGAAGGTGACTATAATACATGTCAGAGGACTTCAAACAGGGTACTTGGAAGAAATGATAGGTAACTGA
>NW_008586212.1:5871-10267 GCF_000691845.1 Merops nubicus | reverse complement strand
ATTCTATGATTCTATGATTCTACACCAATGCTTTGAGTCTCTATGGAAAAGTTAATTCCAATAAAACATCAGTAACTTCTGGGTTGTGTGTTTCTAGCACAGCTTTTCACTCCTTAGTTTTTCCTTATTTCCTCCTGAGGTTACCTCTGTGACTGTGGGAGCTTTTCTTTGTGGGAAGGGAGTCACTTCAGTTGTGGCACAGGAGCTACCACCAATTCAACACTGGCTGAAAGCATCCAGCAACACAAGCTGTTCAAATAACCCCAAAAGCACAGGAAAATAAAATAAAATAATACCCTCCCCCTAAAACAAACAAACAAAAAACCAACCAGAAATTAAAAGACCATATCTGACCTATATTTAAGCAAGTTTGGATACAACTAAAAGAACTAGAGGGAGCTGACAGAATTTTGCCCAGTATTCTCACATCAGGTTATTGGACACATGCAATGGTCCATTATCTACTTTGGTTATTTTATAATATACATTTTATACAAAGAGCAATAATTAAGACTTAAATCTTAAATAAAAACCGACCCAGTTTCAGCATAGCCCACTTTAGTTTGTCATAATATCTTAATTGTCCTGCTGATTCATATTTTAATGAGGTAACTATTATTGCAATATCTTCATTGTTTAATTAAAATTATAATTAGATATTTAAATGCTAAAGCACAAAAGTAAGTTCTTGCTGAAGGGTATCCTCAAGAAAACAAGGGCTTATAAAGGTTGTTATGGCTTTGAGAAATTAGATGTGGTCACCAAATTGCATCTGATTTTTTTTTTTTTCAATAATAATTACTTCACTGAGAACATACTGGGCTCCATAAAGGATTACTGGATTATATTTGGTAACCTGTATAATAAAAAAGGTCATTCTTGATGATCAGTGTCGAACTTTAGGCCTTAAACTCTATAAATCAAGCAAATCAATGGTAAAAAGCAATTACACTTAGCATTTGCATAGTGTTAGAAATACAGACCACAAAACTAATAAACCTTTAGGGTCTCCATTCTAATTAATTTCCTGCTCCACTACAGCATTAACATTATCCAATATTTCATCATTATATATTATCTAATACTTCAGAGGCAAATAGAAAGTAAGATATGAAGATATAATACCCTCTTCTAGGAAGAACATGTAATAAATAAGAAACTATAGATAGAAATACATTGGGGAGAAGAAGCTGCACACGTGGGCCCCACAGTGGAGGTCTAACCATGGTATGCACAAACATGATACCATGATTTGGTGGGATGCCTGTTCCGTGTCAGCAGTCACATCATGAATAGCTGGGTAGGAAGGTCCACCAGGCAGAGAGAGCCTGTGAAGTGAGCAGAGTGCAGAGTGGAGGTGAGAACTGGTTTGCTGTGCTGGAGAGAAGTCCCAGGATAGGATGTAGCTGCCCAAAGGGAACCATTTATTTCACTTTAGGTTCTGTGGGATATCTGGTCCAGTCTCCAGATTGTCCTCCAAAGGTTACCCACAAATATTGTGTCATCTATGCAGTCCACCCTGGTAGACTTCAAGTGACAATAGGTGCCTGTATTTATCTGACAGATTTACAACTCCTGTGGAATTGACTAAATGTTCAATTCAGCTGCCTGGTCTTCATTCTTTCTGAGGTGTATGAGGGTATCTATGGGGTTAGGGACTCAGGGCCTTTGGGAGACCTGTGCTGTTTTGGAATAACAGCTGAAGGATGGGCAGGGTACTCTGGTGCATCTTGGGTGAAATATGATATACCAGCTTGTATGCACCTGAACTGAATCCTAAACATCCATAGACAATAATGAGACATAACAATATGTTGGCAAGTACATTTGGGTACGTTAGTCTTGAACTCATGTTTGGGCTCCACTTGCCCAAACATAAACATGCAGTGTCATCAGAGAGGCCTTAGCATGTCTTGATCTCCAGCTGTTCCAGAGGACATTGATATCCTCCCCACACAGTGCCATATTGCCAGGTCTCAGGGCACCTAGAATGGCACTAGATTTTCATACCCATGAGGCCCAGCCTCACACAAACATATGCATATGTTTTCAAGCAACCCAAGACACAGACTGGCAAGAAATCAAACTTCTGGAGGATGAAGCAAAAGCAGACATAGCACAGAAACAGAGAAAGCAATTGTGACTGCAGACCTGCTACTGACAAGTGCATAGTCCTGTTCAGAAAACACTAAACCCAAAGCTAACGATGTCTGTAAGGGCAGAGGATTGGATTCAATCACCCACAGAAAATTGTTCTGTCCCGTGGACCTAGAATAGGAAATAGGGACTAATTTGTTTGATTATTACCAAAGAGAAGAAAGACTGGAAATTTTCTGTTGTGTAGGTTCTGCTAAGGGAAGTCACAGGCTTTTTGGTACACTCATACCAATGAGTTGGAGATGAGATTTCTTACCCATATTGAAGACACTGCACAGCTCTGTATCGTAGTGCTCCTTGACAAGCCTCAACCTTGTCCATGATTAGCCATTGAAGTTTTTTTAAAAATTGAAACTTTCAAAAGTTTTACATTTTATTCCAGGTAATTTCTGGTTATTTTAACTGGCTGCCTTCTAAAAATTAGAATAATAGTTATTATCCTATGCAAAGAATGAAAAATTATACAGAAAAAAAAACAGGAGCAGAAACGGTATATGGACCCTTCGGGATTTTTCTTCTGTGTACTTCATGCAATTTTAGAAATGGCAGAGTCAGAAAGCCAGACTTTTTCAATATGCCTCCCAAAAACGGATTTCATTTGGGGTCTTGTATATTGCCACTATTTTAACTGCTAGTGTTTGTGTTAATTATGTAATGAAGTGCCTTACCCATGCAGCTCCATAAAAGTCCAGTAAATTGAGTCCAGTATATTTCCATCTTTACATCAGTAGGGGGGACATTGCACATATTTGAATTTAAACTGAGTGACAGGACAAGAGATAAGCATTACTACATGGCAAACATCAGCAACAGTGTTGACAGAAAGGACAAATTTTAATTGCAAAAATATAACAGCAATGTCATATAGAAACATTGCTACAGTTTGTATGTGGGTGTACTGAATAGTGAATATGTGTTGAAATTGTCAGATTGTTTTGGGGGAAAAAAACAAACAAACAAAAAGGTTAGAACTTTTGTACTGATCCTTTCAAAACAGTTGGTTGATTTTTCTCTCTCTCATTTTTCAGATGTACTTACATGGAATTTTAAAAAATAGTGTCTGCTTCTCACAAATCCCTTATTTCATCCCTCTGAAACACACAAAACACTTCATTTCAGACAGAACAAGCTGCTTCATTTGAAGGAAGAGAACAGTGAAAGGAAGAGATTTGCATTAGCAGGCAGAACAAATATTGATGTTATAATCTGGACCGACACATTTGCATTGTGTTTTGGTTTGATTACCCACATTGTCTTCTCGTTAACACCAGCAGCATCTGAATAGCTGAACTGCAATCTCTTCACCTATCGGTCATCTCTCCACGGTGACTGGGGTGAGCTGCAATCAGCGTGCAAGCTCCCCAGTGTGACCCGGGGCCGAGGGGAAGGGATTTCCACATTCCTTCTTTGAAGGACTTTGAGTTAAAAGTCTGCAGATGGACAGCTGAGGCCACTGCTGACGGTGACTTTGTCCTGACCGCCACACACTGGGTCGAGTTCCCCCTTGCAGAAAAGATGCCTGCTGCCTCCAGAGCGGCTGGGCATGCGGGAGAGGGAGGGGGCAGGCTGCCTGGCAAGCAGGTAAGCGAGGAGGAGGGTAAAACAGCGAGACCTGCATATGGGAGGGAGGCTGAAACAGCAACAGGGAACAAACGCAGAGATGAACCACAGCAAACTTTGTCCACAGGGACCACCACCCAGGAAGCTGCTGGCCTAAGTGCATGAGAGGGCTCTGCACGGCAGGGAGTTCTTTTCACACTTCATTCTAGCTCATACAGAACATTTTTTTAAAAAAACTTTTATTTTCTAGTAACGGCTTAGCTTTTCAAAAGTAACCTGCTTTTGTCTGGTTTGGTGTACTCCTTATAAAGCCAAGAAACAGGCAGTAGCCTCTTTAAGCTCTGTCCAGCTTTGTGGTGCCTCACTGCAATCAGGAGGGGCCTGATTTTTCACTGAATTTTTGAATGAAAGGGAAGAGTACTGGTCAGGGGGGAGGCTGGAACCCAAAGTTTTGTCAGTCATAATTAGCTTTGAGTGAGGCTGCCAATTTTTTTTCTTTAGCTGGAATTATTTCAACATTTTTTGGTGTTCATTTAAACATTTAAAAATACTAAGTTAAAATGGAATGGCTTACCTCTGTTGGAACTTGTTTTTTATCCATTCAACACTGGAAAATGTGGACCCCTATGTGTAACACAGTGGTCATTGGGGTGAGTTTCTTGAGGTACAAATCATCAGC
>NW_008586212.1:0-5840 GCF_000691845.1 Merops nubicus | reverse complement strand
AAAAGACTGCCCTCTGACTGGCATGCTTGGAAGCTGAAATAATAGAAAAATAGAAAAGCTCAAATGGTATCAGTCAAGACAAGGAACGTTACTAAAGGGTCAAGGCAACATTAAAAGAAGCAGAAATAAGCTCACTTTTACATTTTCACTCAACTTGGTAGAAAGACAAAGGGTGCTTTTCTTAAAGCATTAATATGGGCAGCCCTCCATCCCCTACCCCAAAATCTCTAGAAAGGAAAATAAATTCTTTGAGATGAAATGTTGCCTAACAGCATATTTCCAGCAGGATGCATGCATGGAACTTTGTGAGGAAGGGAACAAAACTTGGAAAACACATAAAGTCTGAATATTCCAGCTCTTTCTTATGCAAAACAAATTACCTAATAAATGTAGTTTATTTGCTCTTAAAATTTAATGGACTCTGGATTTCATACTGCTGTGTTTTTGGCTTTTATTAATGAAATCAAAATAACTTGTGATTTATCTCCCAGTAGAATAACTGCAAAATTCAGTTGTAGCAAATGTCCAAAAGTTCCCTCTGTCTGTCAAAACACCTGAATATATACAAAACTGCAGTGGAAAACAGACTTTGTTTATAGCATCCAGTATGTTGTGACTCCACCTAGGTTAGAATTTTACTAGTGGAAAATTGAAACATCTCAGCAAATGTTTGTGTGTGAATATGACAAAACAAAGTTATTTTGATATTATATTAAGGTTTATCTCATGTTGAGGTCTTTCATAGTGATTTACAAGCCACCTATCCCGAATGTAAAATGAAGTTTCCAGTCTGCCTCAGTTGAATCTCTTAATTTTTCGCACAGTTGAATGCATGTGGTCTTTTATGCAAATAGATATCTATCTTTATTTTGTACATTTGCCCTTGCAAATGGGCATATTTGAGATTCAATATGGTAATTTCTTCCTAAAGAAAATGTGGTGTAGGCAGATAATGGAGTTAAGTAATGTGCCTTTTCCATTTCTAACTTCTAGGATTCCATGCATGTGCAAATTAGAGACCACTTGAGGAGAAACATTTGCTATATTTTAATTAATTTGATGGGCTAAAACACAAAAATCGTGGGGCATGTCTAGAAAAGTTAAATGGTCTCTCCAGCAGTGCAAGTTTCTAACAGATTATTATCCCCATTGGACCCATAAATACATAAATAATAATAATTTGTATTGTTTCTTCAGCTCAAAAAGTACTTGGCATCATACATTGCACATAAATAAAGACAATCCTTGCCACGCAGAATAATTAGCCTCCAATTATGTATTCTGAATCCAGTTTGCGTGGTGCTGTGTTTGCCTGAAGGAGCTAAGAGCCCTTTTGATATAGCCACCAGTTCCTATCTTTTCCCCACTTTCCCATTTGCCTGTTCTTTTCCATTGTTAAGCCCTGCCCTGGTGAAGCTTTCAGCTGCTTCTGCTACAACCACATCAGTTCTTTCTTCTGTGCCAGTCTCTATGTATCCAGTATCACTCGAGAGCTGGTCTGTGAAGCCACTGACCTCTGCAGTCAAACTGTGAGCCTATGGTGTATGGTTTGCAACTGGTTTATGAAGCTCTACTGAGCAAGAGTTGTTAAATGAAATAAATGTTAAATAAATAAATTAAATAAAGCAAATGTTATTTTGGTACCATACAAGTAAATACAGTCATCCTGAATGAACATGTGGGGTTTGGAGTCACCACTGAAGCCAGAGACTTGTATGACAGGAAACACCAGTGCTCAGGTAATGAGATATGAGCTATTCGTGGACTTTGTTTCAAACACTCTAGCAAAGGACATGGAACAAAATAAGTAGAGTGAGGTTCTCTTCCTTGAGCCAGGAAGGGATGAATAGCTCAAACCCACTGCAGGCAACATGAAAGGTATAAAGTCAAGATTTTATGGCAGAGTATCTCTGTTCCATCTGAAATCCAGTTTTAAACTGCTCTGAAGTAACAAAAAACCAAGCCTTTTCTGTACAAATTCCTAGAACACATTTAATCTAAATCCTCATATATAATTGTCATTCTCTGTTTTCACAGTCTTACATTTGCCTTTTGTGAATTCACTGTACAGCCCATGGTTGATTCAGCTATTCAGCTGCAGTCAAGTAGCACATCGTGACATTGTCCAGTCCCTCCACTAAATGAAAGAGTCTCATAGCCAGCAAACTTAGTAAGATTTAACCCAGACACACACAGTTTCTTAACTTCCAAGCAAGTAATAGAGTCCCAAGACCTTAACAGCTCATGAAGACTCTTCTGCCCTTCACCAGGCAGTGTCTAAAAATTGCTAATCTATATAAGTAAATTGAGTAAGCTTCCTTAAATAACTTAAAAATAAGGGAAAGTAAAAGCATAGCTCCAGTTAACAAACCTAAATTACAATTAACTGAATTTAACTTCAGGGGGTTACAAGTTTAGGTGTTATCTTACTGCAGATCATACACAGCATATTTACAGTTTTACCTTGGTATTAAGTAAATGTGTTTTATTGCAGCAATTCCATGAGGTAAAGACAATAAACATGATTACTAGGTAGTTCTGAGACTAAAATCCTCAGTCATGACTGCTGCAGGTAAGTTCCTTCTCTTTCTTGTATATCAGCTGGTGGGAAAGTAAGGCAAAAACCCATATATATACAGGAGTTCCACACTGCAATCCCATAGAAAGCATACATACATAAAATCCTGTGTGAAATAAGAAGGTTTAAGTTCAGAGTCTCAAAACAAAGAGATAGCAAAATTCATTATTTCTCTATAATGCAATTTAAACATCCTGTTGAATCATTATGATAGTCTTCAGTTACAAACCACGTGTTGAACTTGACAAACTCTACAAGTTTTCTTTTCTCCCTGATGTCCATTCCACATCCTTTCAATCCAGCGGTGCAGTTCAAAACTTCAAAAGGGAAAAATTCACCTACAGGTTACGACAAATGTGCAAATACAACAGTATAATTTTATCAATATTAGAAGTGTATAATATCAGTTTCGTTGTGGGTATCTGCTGAGCATGCCCATGCCCATGCCCATGCCCATGCCCATGCTCCTGCCCCTGTCCCTGTCCCTGTCCCTGCCCTCCCCTTTCTCTTTCTGTTATGTCTGCCTCTGGTTTCTCTTGGTCAATTTGTGGATTTATTGCTGCTGTTGCAGCAAAACAGCAGCAGCTGGAGCTGGGAACAAGCTAACCATCAGAATCCGTTTTGCTGTGAGAACATCAATTTACCAAGTGTTGTGGTTTAACCCCAGCTGGCAACTAGACCCCACACAGCTGCTCGCTCACTCCACCCACAGTGGGATGGGGGGGAGAACTGGAAAAGTGTGAAAACTTGTGGGTTGAAGTAAAGATGGTTTAATAGGTAAAGCAAAAGCTACACATGCAGGCAAAGCAAAGCACGGAATTCATTCACTGCTTCCCATTAGCATGTGAGCATTCAGACATCTCCAGGGCAGCAAGGCTCCACCACCTGTAGTGGTTACTTGTGAAGACAAATGCCATCACTACAAATGTTTCCCCCTTCCTTCTTCTCACCCCAGCTTTATATGTTGAGCATGGCAACATACGGTATGGGTCATCCCTTTGGTCAGTCAGGGTCAGCTATTGGTTCTGTGTCCCCTCCCAACTTCTTGTACAGCCCCAGCCTCCTTGCCAATGGGATGATGTGAGAAGCAGAAAAGACCTTGACCCTGTGTGAGCAATGCTCAGCAGTAACTAAAACTTTTTCCAGCACAAATCCAAACCGTAGCTACTATGAAGAAAATTTACTCTGTCCCAGCCAAAACTAGCACACTGAGCAAGACAATTAGAACAATAAAATTTTTTTCATGGAAGGTGACTATGTCTTTTTAGGTATATGAGTTTTTGTAAAGAACAAGTGTTACTTCATACTGCTTTTTTGGTGTTTCTAAGGGATCTTTACTCAACACATTTAAGATATGTAATAACCCACCAGGGAATGGAATCAAACCTAATACTATATGCATGAACTACAAAAAGTACTGATTAGAGAGAGGAAAAAAATGTTTGATCAGATTGAAAAACGTACTATGAAACTGCAGAGATCTGAATTTTTTAAAGACTTATTATCATATTGCTGTGCTCAGGGAAACGACTACACATCAATATACATTTTAATTAAAGCATGAAGTTTTAAAACTAGATTCTATTGAGTTCTTACTCAGCACACCCGGAGGGCTCCCCTCCCTGTTTGATAAAATGTGATTTTACTGACCTGGAAATGTATATTTTTCTAGTGATTGCAAACAGATATCCAATAGAAGTGACTTTAAATATGAAATGCCTGTCCAGATTTATGCAATATATATATACATGTTTTTTGTACATTCGCTTTAGAGCCCCTATTATGCTACTTAATTATTGATGGGCAAATTTAAAATTCAGTTGTGGAACTATGAAGCTTCTAGATAGAAAAGAAAGAAGTGGTGATCAAGAGAGCTCAAATAGAAGAGATAGTATTAATCTTTTTTTTTTCAATTGTTGCAAAACACATGTTCATCTGGAAACCTGTGTATATGTGCACATGTGTACAATGACCATATTTGTTTCTGTTTTTTGTGCATGTATATACACAAACAAGATTGGAAAAGCACCTTTAACATTTTTATGAATGTGAGTACAAAAAGGTATGTGTTTACCCTAAATTTAAATGTCTAGTTTATATGCTGGGCTGGAAGATCAGTCTTCCTAGTCTCCCTATACAGTCAGCAGAGAAAACAGTTTAACCCAAAAGAAATCCAGAGTACCCTTTGAAACAGGTTGCTCGTATCAGCCTCAAAATGGAACCTGTTTCTCTCTTTTGGCTAGATTAGAGATAAGCCTTTCAACTTAAGTCATCCTAAATAGACTCCTAAGCAAGCAAGCTAATGTGAATTGGTTCTATGTAACAATTAAGGGCAGTAGCTTCCTAGCAAAAACATAAGTCTTTGAGACTGCAGTTTTCTGAAATTCTTGTTGAGGCTGTTCATACCTTAATTCTAAAAGTATCAGAAGACTTCTGAGTTTTCCTTATGTATGATCAGCTCTAGTCTTAGCAATACTTTTAACTCCGCAAAGACTTCAGATGAGTACATCCAACTTAAACCTAATGCCTTAAATACTGAAGGATTAAGACCTACAGTAAAAGGTATGTTCTGATATGAAGATAGACATTAGAGAGTGTTCATGCCAATGAACCTGGAGGAGGAATTCATTAATTTGTTTTTCCATTTGAAAAAAAATTACAAAATCTCTCAATAACATAATAGGTGTTTTCCAAAAAATTCTGAACATAAAAGCTCCTTCAATTCTCTCAAGTTCATTAATTTTCCCTTCTCTTACCCATCAAAATTCCAGCAATTAATTCAGGCACCAAGAAGATGCTTCACACAATAATTTGTCCAATATAAGTAACAAACAGAGTCTATAGAGAGATAAAAATTATTGATTCATTATGTGATTTTCTATTCAATGTTCTACATCTACTCAGATGTTCTCCTTGGTTTGTGAGGGATGTTTATTCCTCACTTCCCATGTCCGAGATTTCGGCATGGCCCAAGACATGGCTGGGATCTTCACCCTTCTCTCCATTCCCAACTAAGGAGTTTTCCACGGAACAAAATGGGCTATGGGAGCTGGTGAAAACCTATACCATGATACAACAGGTCCCTAGTCCAAATGATGGAGGTACCAAGACTACATGACATTCTCTGCATTGCTTCTCTCCTGTTCACACAGGAAATCAACTCAGCTCATTTTCTACTGCTAGCTCTTACCTTATGTGTTTAAATTAGTTGAACACTGTCATACTTGTCTGTAAAATCCCCTCATGTCCCCAGATGTCTCTC